>NC_041363.1:22346176-22521176 GCF_900634415.1 Cottoperca gobio | reverse complement strand
GCAATGAATTTCTGTAGGTCAACTAGTTGATTAATCGATAATAATTAATAGATAATAGATAAAATGTTACCTGGAGCACCTTTTAATAGTGAGGTTATCGCAGACGAAAACACATATGTGAACATGCAGCCCACGGACTCTACCCTTAACAATCTATGTGATGTGATATTTTTCTATCTGTCACACCCTCCTACACACACACACACACACACACACACACACACACACACACACACACACACACACACACACACACACACACACACACACACGCTGACAGATGGGTATGTGTGCCTGGGGAAATGAGGATTACAGTGAGAGCACATATATGGACTCCTCTGTGTACCCTGAGATCAGATCTCCTAATATCTGGCCTGATGCCCAGGTGTGGGATTCACCCTCTGCAGCACTTGGATTTTATTTTTTATTTTCACATGGTGGTAAAAATAGAGAGAGGAACCAGTAAATGGCCTCTAACTGAGGAATCTCTGAGAGACAGAGAAAGAAAAAAAGATTCTCAAAGAGTGTGGAAGACATCTACGGTAAAAGGAAAGCGATGATATATATTTGTCACAGAGAGTGGGGGCGGGCTGAGTGTGGAGAAATTTGATGAGCCGGCTAGAATGACAAACATTCAAGGAAGGAAGAGACAAAAAGCAAAAGACAATAGTTTGAAATGTATAATCCTGCTAGAATTTGCCAGAAAATCTGATCCAGCATGGGGAGGTGAGTGAGTAAACTGACGACTCAGTAGGTGTATTTGTCACCAGAAGACAGGTTGGAGTAAGATGTTCTCACCACTGCCAAGCCGCTTATTGCTGTAAGAAGACAACTCACCAGCACAGCTGAAGCTGAGCTAATCTCAGTACTGTTTAGTACTTAATAAATGTAAAACCTTCCAAATTCCCCCTGTTAGACCCACATATCATGGCATGGCATGGTCTGGAGGGAAGGTTAGAAAATATATGCAGAAAATCATTTCAGTGGCTCTTAAAAAAAAGATTTGAGTTGAGTCAGGCAGTGACTTCATATATTGTAGATTAGTTCCTCTTGAATTGTGGTTAGTCCGGGCAGAGGGAAATGAATGACTTAAGATGCTCGGTGAATTTGTGCAATGTAAAGTATGGCGCCGCTAAACGCGAGCCCGTGTGCTCAGCAAACCTCATCTGGATGAAAAGATTTTTGCAAGGTGTCTGTGTGCTCGGCTCTCTATTTAGGCTTTTGTGTGGAGGTTGAATGTCGAACCGTCTCGGCCCCTGCCTTTTCCCTCTCTTCGAATGGAGATACTGTACTCTGTTGTGAGAGGATCAGCAAAGTAATTTCTCGTCTCTGAGGCTCAGAATTTCTTTGATTTCACAAAGAAAAAGCTCCACAAAAGCTTCCAGAGGTCTGCGTCAAGCCAGGGATGTCGATGAAAGATGGATGCTGTTTGACTGAAGCAGACTGAGGGTTTTATGTCTGCCAAGAGGCTGCGCCAAAAGGAGAATTTGAGCATTTTGTCACTTGCTGGCTGTTGTAAGAGAAGGTGCAAGTCATGAGATAAAGGATAAGTCAAAAACTAAGTTCATTTCTGAGGGTCAGAAGTGGCACAATGTGATTTTTTTATATCGAATTCTGGTAGACGGCTGGGCAGCATGGCTGCTTGAAAAGTGGGCTCCCTTATGCCAACCGATAAAAACTGAAAATTAAAACCTAGGAGAAACTAAACCGTTGACAATGAGCGGAGGATCAACCAAGACTAGGACTAAGAAAAGCGTAGATGGTCAAGGTAAAGAAATAAATAGTAATAATAATATCTTTAAGGAGGACATCGCCACACAAATAAATAAAGAGATGACTGAATTCAAGGAGAACATTAATCAGAAACTGTCAAAAATATATGCAGAAGTTGGAGAGCAGAACGATAAGATAGACATGGTCATGTCTCGCACTGAGGAAGTGTTGGAGAACCGAGGCTAAAAGCGCCACGCAAGAAATAATTAAACAACAGAAGATTATGGTGGAAAAGCTGGAAGACTTAGAATCGAGATCCAGACGGAACAACTTGAGAATATACGGCATACCAGAGGATGCAGAGCTGAAAAGTGACACAGTGGCGATTTTTGTAGAGAAATGGCTGCGGGACGAGCTGTCAATCGAAACAGATCTCCAGATTCAACGAGCTCACAGATCTCTGGCAAATCGGGACAACCACCAAGATCGATAATCCTGAACCTTTTGCAATTCCAGGTAAAAGAGATGGTTTTGAAAAGGGCTTGGGAAAGGAAAACAATCAAACTCGGAGACAGTAGGATTTATTTCAATCATGATTACACCCCACGAGGATGCTGCAGCAACGCAAATCGTATGCAGGTGTTCGAAGATATTGAAGGGGGAAGGCATCCGCTTTCAGACACCCCTCAATAGGATGCGCATTCACTGGGCTAATGGATTGAAGACATACAGCAGCGCAGAGGAAGCAGCCAGCGACATGCGGAGGAGAGGGTATGAAGTAGAGGACACCACCGCCACCAGAGGCTCCGCTGGCCGTGATGGTCTCCAGTTGGCTGGGATCGAGGCTTGGACACGCGTCGGGGACAACAGAACCGCGCAGACAGGCAGGCAGTTTTTCAAAATTATGACCAAAATCAAAAAAGAAAAGACACAGATAACTTTCCTGCAAGAAACCCATCTTTTAAAGACAGAACATGAAAACTAAAAAGATTTGGATTCAAAAACACCTTTTATAGCTCCCATACTAACTCACGTAAAAGAGGAGTAGCAATTCTAATTTCTAATGCAGTCAAATTTGAGTACCAAAAATAAATAAAAGATGGAAGGAAAACAATAACGACAACACAGACCCAGCCATATTATGGGATGCATTAAAAGCAGTTATACGAGGAAAATTGATTGCTATTACAAGTAAACTAAAAAAGAAACTCAATATAAGAATCTCACAGCCGACCTGAAACAATTTGAACAAAAGCATAAAGAAATAAGTGACAGCCCAAAGCTGCAAAATTGTAATCGTCTCCACTGCTACTAGATGCCTTTAATTGGGTCTTGTCTGAATAGTACCAGATTTAATAGAAGAAGACCAAACGGGTTTTGTTTCAGGTCGACAGACGCTAGACAATATTAGAAGAACGTTACACATCATACATAGAATACAAAAAAATTAAACGCCTGCAACACTGATAAGCTTAGATGCGGAAAACGCATTTGATAGGGTCAATTGGGAATTTTTATATCTAACACTAGAGAAATTTGGATTCAGTAATAAAACAATTTGATGCATTAAATCTATCTATAATAAACCAACAGCTAGAGTTAAAGTTAATGGCTCACTGTCAGACAGATTGGCATTAGAAAGAGGAACCAGACAGGCCTGCTGCCTCAGACCCACCCTGTTTGCTTTGTATATAGAACCATTAGCCCAAATGATCAGACAAGACATAATAATAATAACAGGAATAGATATTAACAACCAAAAACATGTTATTAGCCTTTTTACGGATGACGTCCTGATCATGTTGAAGGATCCAGTAAGCTCATTTATTAAACTAGTGCAACTTATAGAACAATTTGGTCATTATTCTGGTTAGAAATTAAACGTATCTAAAACTCAAATTCTTATGTTTAACTGCTCTCCAAATCACAAACTAAAATAATTAGATTTCAATTGGAAAGCTAAATCAATTAAATACTTAGGTATAAACATAACCAAACATTTAACAGAACTGTACCACAGCAATTATGAATGTATTGATAAAGAAATAAGGAAAGATTTAGAAAAATGGTCAACTTACCCGATGAGTTTTATTGACAGGATAAGTACAGTAAAAATGAACATTCTCCCATGCTTGTTATATTTATTTCAATCCTTTGACCGTGAATATACCACAGGTCCCGTTCCATAACAGCCGTACGCACAGTTATCCATAAGAGAGAAATGAGAAGCTTTCAAGACTTGAAAAACTGTTTTGATCTAGAAAACCAAGACTTATTCAGATATATGCAAAAGAGGGATTACTATACAAAAAGGGTTAGAAAAAATGAAGAAGAAATACATCCTATTGTAAATATTATTGTACGAGCTTACCATGATACTTCCAAAGTTGTGTCGGATGGAGAGAATTTGTTTGGAAAAAACAAATTTGTTATTTTATCACACCCAAAATCAGTAGTAAACAAACAAACAATCAACAGCAATGCTGGAGACTGCATGAATATGGAATCTAACCACACACATGTTTTTTGGAGATGCACGGAAATTCAACCGTTCTGGGACTGTGTACAGTCTGTTCCTCGTGAGGTGTGAGGTTATGGAATCCCACAAACCTGTCTTGTACTGTACCTGGGACATATGGAAGGATCTGTTCATGTAGGAGATCAATACCTGGTCAAAATTCTCCTTGCCGCTGGAAAGAAGGCTATAACAAAGAACTGGCTAAAAGCTGATGCACCAGTCTACAAACAATGGCTGAACATTATTGGTGATATCCTAATAATGGAGAAACTCACATACAGGTTAAAAGTTATGGAAGACACATTTCTCAAAGGCTGAGGGAAATGGTTAAGATACATATCTAAAAAGGAGGCATACAACACTAAGTATTATTTGATTGTATTGTAGAATGTCCCCATTCAGGCACTAATCACTTTAAAATGCAATGTTTGTAATTGTTATCTCTGAAGAAAACAATACAAGAAAGTAAGTAAAAAAAGAGGAAGTGGCACAATCTGCAGGAAGAATAAGCACTCACTCATTTCTCTAAATGGATTTTTAGCGAGGCATGTAACCTCCAGCTGGTCATTATACAGGTTGTTTTATTTTGCTCAGAATGTTAGTTAGACCCTAATGCTATGTTCATGTCATGTAGGGTTTAGTGTAATTACCAAAATCAGACTTTACGACAACATCCAAGTCATAGCCAATCCTGGCCTCTTGCTCAATGCACCAATCATAATCAACCCACAAAAGCGCGAACAACCTTGGCCATCTTTCCTTTCTAATGCTCTGTCAGCCGCAGAGTGCCTACATAAACATTGTACATTGTTGCAGTTATAAAGACACTTGGTTAAAAAGACTAGTAGAAGTACTTGTGTAGAAATGTTACTCAAGTACTTACCTCAGCGGCCGCAGTTTGAATCTTTTTGTCTGTCTTTGGCTGTATGATTAAAAAAAAAAGACAGCCGACAAAATAATCTCAGATAAAAGTAATAAGTAAATGATTAGACATAACTTCATTACACTTTTTTTAAAGGGGTAGGATGTGTAAAGAAAATAATTGCATGATAACACTGCAGTGTTTCCCCTACCATTGTCTTGGAGGGGCGCTGTGCCCCGCAAACGGAGCCCCGCGCCCCCCCCCCCTGAAATTGAAGGTGTTTATTTTTTTCTCTCAAATTGTTTTAATTTAAAAACAATTTTTTTATATATATATTCATAACTCACTTTTCACATTGACAGGTGCTCTTTTATTAAATAAACTAAACGCTTATGCTATTGATCTAATTTATGTGCACGTTTCAGTTTGTACTGTCAACTTTGCGGATTCACATTCTCTCCTTCGCTCCGTTTTGTGAAGGGCGGGGCTTCGCACCTGACGCACACACGTGCGCACACACCTACAGAGCGGAGCAAAGGGGAGGAGAGAACTAAATAGAAACCGCGCAATGCACGCACGCAACCCCCCGTCGCACACAGTGACCACCCCCCCAAAGCAGTAAACCCAGGTGAAACACTGCACTGTATATAATGATGTTTTGGAAACTTAAATCTCTTATTTACTGTACTTAAGTACTCAGACCCTTTGCTGTGGCTTTAATTATCCTTGTGTGTAGATCTTGATTGCAACTGTGGCAAATTGAGTTGATTGGACATAGTTTCGAAAGACACACCTGTGTGTAGATTTCAGTTTTGGATTTTTTATAAATTGAATAATAATTATAATTTCTAAAATCCTTTTCCCACTTTGACATTATGGGTTATTGAGTCTAGATTGATGGGCAAAAGTGGCAATATTATCCATTTAAAATTCAATTTACATCTCAATAAAGTGTGTAAACATGAAGGAGTCTGAATACTTTCTGAAGCCACTGTATGTACACTAGCGAAACAATACACCACTGAGCCCTAATGCCCACTCCAAGAATTATTTCAATGATCATCAATTATGAGTAGACAACCGCTTTCCTCAGCGTAGCCTAACTAGAATTAACCAGAAAAAGAGGACAAAAGCGAGACAAAATATCAACAATACGTAATAAAAAAAAGACCATTACACCGCAACAGTTGTAAATCTATTAATTTGTTATTAATTAGAAGTGTGTGACATTGCCTCGTACTTTATACGCAAAGAAAAAGTAGTTCTCCTAACCAAAACATTATTTAGTGACGGAGCTGCACTGAATCGTGTTCATATTCCTCAGCTTCTTGACTCAGGCCGCAGGTAGTCTGCCAGCACAAGCTGTTTTCTGTTTGTTTGTTTTGGTTTATTTGTGCCCTGATGAACCCCAGCCTTGTGAACTTAATCTCACCATCTACTGCAACTATGTTGTGTAGTTTGGGCAAATAAGTGCAGCGTGACAATGCTCTATTGAGATCTGAAGTTGGTGTACTTTCTGCACAAAGCTCAACACTGCGAGCAAAAACAAAAGAGCGTTTAATTCACTGCTCTGTCTGCTGAGCTTTGTTTAATGAATAGTTTGTGTTCTGACGTCTTGTGATAACAGCAAATGAATCCTCAGAAGAAGCTAATAGCTTTTCAAATTTCACCCTCACTAGTTTTGTAATTTGACTTCCAAGCACAGGTACCTGCTCCTGGAAACATAAAAAAACCATCTGCACTTTTCTTTCCCTCCTTCAAACATGATTGAGCTTGAAGAACTTGTAAAAAAAAAAAGGTACAGCGCCATCTGATTTCTATTGTCGGCATGTGAGGCATGTGTTTTGAATCAGGAGAGGTGCGTTTAGTGGTAAGGGAAGCAATTTACCTTAAGTGATTTGAAAACATTAAAGGTTATCATTATTGAGGATGGTAGCTCTAGTGTGTGTGTGTGTGTGTGTGTGTGTGTGTGTGTGTGTGTGTGTGTACACATTTTTTTTATTTCAACCCTACCCTATGACCGTGATGAACCGGCACATTGTGAAGATATTATCCACATTGCCTCGCGTCTCCAGAAGTTTGAACCCTGAATGTGTCTGATGAGCTCTTTCCATCTGAAACCTGGTGATAATTACTGCCTCCGGCCCGAGCCAAGGATCTGGCAGGAGGGTGGAAAAGATCCTTGGAAGCATTGACCAATATTTTGAATCAAGAAACACTCGGTTGTGTTCTCGCCTGACTCGTGGTGATTCATCCGGTCGCTTTCCATAAGTCACATGGCAGTTGGAAGGGACTCATGCGCACCTCTTTCTTTCCATCCATCCAGTCTGCCTGCTTTGCTGCAGCCAAATACCTGAAATTCTTGTTTCTTGTTGTGATACTTCGTCCACTGTGTCCTATAAATACTCATCCAATAAAGAGAGGGGACTGCAGCAGTTTGTGTGACACAAAAATATATTATTGTTTTTGGCATTTCCTAGTATTGCAACACTTTAGCTCTCATCGCCTAAGAATCTGAGAGCTGCAATAACACTGCCCCCATGTCTGGAACCATGCACATCAGAGAAGTAGCCCTGAACTTGTGATTAAGTGCTGTTGTTGTAAGACTTGTTTGAGGGTTGACGCTGCTTTCTCGGTTGTATACGAGTCAGTTTTTTGTTTATCAGTGCTGGGAATTGTAGGGTTTGTACGGCCCTCATCTATTTGCTTTTTTTGTATTTTTACCTCCTAACTTTAGCTCTTCTAAGTGTCCATGGGTTTATTTATTTATTTAAATATACATGAAGATTAATGACAAAAAATAAAATTACAGGGGGTTGTTCACATTAAGGTCACTAAATTGATCTTCATCTTTTTATGTACCACTGCATTGTTCTCGACATTTACTTCTTTAATAATTGATCTTCAGTAGGATTTAGTTTGACAAAATAATCTTATCACAAGATCAATTTGCTCTTTTCTTCCCAGAGCTTTCAATCACAATTTACAGTCTTCATCAGCTGATTTGCTCAGTTTATAAGCTAAGTGGATCTTTTGCTGGAATTATTCTGTCAAACTATTATTCTCAAGTCAAGAATAAACTTTTTAACATCAATGAAATGGTATAGCATAGTACGAAACTGATCACTAGTTGAATACTTCTGTGATATATGATTATATGGGTGAAGCTTGGAAACTGTGCAGCGCCCACAGAGTCACACTTTGCCATGAGTGTGTCGTTACACTGGAGGTCAATCAGCCCCATTTGGATGTTCACATGTGCTGTTTCCATGTCAACTGCAAACGGGTTGCTGAGCAGTTCATGCGCAGTCGGGAACACAGCGGTGGAGATGGTTAGTGTTTGGAAACACTCCCACAGGCAGCTCGGCTTGGAACGCTGTCACTGCATCATACATGTCCGTGATCTCACGGCCCTGAAGCTGCAGGTTTAACAGTGAGATGCTTCGTTATGTCGTACATAAAGGTCAGCTCACATCGCCACTTTTCGTCCCAGAGATCTGTGGTGTGTTTCCCTTTGCTTCCAAAAACGGCCAGATTTCCTCACGCAACTCGAAAAATCTATTCAGCACTTTCCCTCGACTCAGCCATCGCACCGCCATGTTCAGAATGTATCTCCTGAAGAAAAGACTTACATTGACTCTTATAAAGTTCCCTGTCTGTGTTACGGTGCTTATTACATGTTCCATCTCCAGAGCTTTACAACACAGCGCTTCCTGGTGTGTGATGCGGTGATACACCGTCGGCTCACCTGCACAGTTCTCTCGCTGCATCTTCTCCCGCATCCTGCACTAATCCGCTCTTTTCATCACATCGCAGGCTCCGTCTGTCGTCGGACTCGTCAGTTTGTCCCGGGGCAGTTTCATTTCATTCACACATTTAGATACTTCCTCAAATATGTATTTTCCCCTGGTCGGGCCATGCCTTGATTTAATTACCAAAAACGGCGGGCCAGTCATGATAGAAAAATTATATTTTATCGTAGGCCATATATAATTGTGGCCTTGAGTTTGACACCCGTGCAGTAAACACAGAAATGTGCACATAAATTAGATAAATAACATAAGCGTTTAAAAGAGAACCTGTTCAATGTGAAAAGTGAGTTGTGAATATATATTAAATAAAATCAGAGGGGGGCACGGGGTTTCGTTGGGGGGGGGGGGGGGGGGCACAGACAATGGTAGGGGAAACACTGAATCCGCTTTTAGTACTTGGAGACGTGATATACTTAAAACTCAATTCTATTAAATATAAGGCTCTCAAGGAAATACATTTAAACATATTTGGCTTTTATGGCTCTCCCAGCCAAAAAGGTTCCCGACCCCTGATATAGACTCTCTAAACAGCGTCCTCTGTTGTCCAGCTGTCATAATGTACGTGATAGTGATAGTAATAGTGTGATCTGTGTGTATTAAAGGTGGAGATACAACATTGTCAGAAAGTAAGAGAGACCAGTAAGGTCTCTGTAAGAAACTGAAATGTTCATTAAAGTAAGTTGCATTATGATACAGAGATTTACATAAACTTTATCTATCATTATAATGGAAGGCACTATAACCAGTTTTATTTTATGTGGTTTAACTATAATATATTATCACATTTCTGAAATCAAACCTATATCCTTGAGTTTAATATAAACACATGTGGATTTTAAAAGTTTGTTTTAATACTAAACACAGCAACCATGCAAGAAACTAGAAACATATTTGCATTGACAACATGATTTGTTGGTGTTACCTGGCAGGACTTTAAGCGCTATTCTATTTAGATGGACATTTTATTGGATTATTACATTAAAAGCTAAGGATGAACTATAAAAACAGTCCATTAACTAATACGCCACAAGGTTTTATAGTAGTTTTCAAAATATTCTGCCATCTGAAATGAAAACAAACAGGACCCCAAATATCCATGGCAGAGTTACAATTAGGCTCCATTCACAATCTTACATCGCCTCCAACCTTTCAGTCATTTCTCAGTATTTCAGCTTCTTAACTTCCTGTATTTTATCAGTTGTGTTGGGCAGGGAGAGACTGGAAACAGTTTGTCACTTGACCTTTCAACGATGACATTGGGTTGTTTGTTCTTTGAGAGAAAGAGAGAGAGAAAAAACGGATGCAGGTCACAAAAAATATATTGAACTCCCTAAAAGGAAATACAGTGAGCATTTCTTCCAAAAAGGCAGTTCGCACCCCACCATGAATGAAGCCTAAGTTTGGCTGCATGTTGTAACTGACCGACCCCAACAAGGCCTACCGTTGTCTGCTTCGACACTCTCTCTCCCTGCCTCTCTTAACTCACACACAAACACACTCCACACTAGTCTGATAGTCTGTGACTCAGCAGTACAACAACAGATAAGCCCGCTTGCAACAGAGAGACTTTTTATGCTGTGAACAGTAACAGATTCAAGTTAAAGGAACAGTTCGACGTAGTTGAGCGAGATGAGAAGATTGATTCCACTCTCGTGTTTGAGAAGTACGACGCTCGAGTCAAGACATGGTTTCTTCTCAATTCTTTTTATTGGTTTTCCACCAGTACAAACCTACCTGTACATAAATGTGAAAACAATTTGTGATTAAGATTTTGTAATCTACGCTCAACAGTTGCACAGAAATAAAGTACCTCTCAGGCTGTAGACAGTGGGTGAGCACAGGCATTTAATTCTAATGCAAATAGCTCTTTTTGATTCTGTCCTCCAAACACATTGCAGAAGTGTTCAATCAGTTTCACCTTAAGGGGCTCTTAAAGTTGAAAAGAACGCTTGCAAAAAAAGAAATCACTCCCCAGGTTGTCTTCTACAAAACAAAGAGAAAAGGATGGGGGCCGATGGATGGGACACAAAACACAGACTTACTGATTGAAACCAACAACGTATTGTTGTCTTTGTTTTGTTATTTTAACCTAAACCACAATCTTTTCCCAGACCTTACCAAGTAGTTTTGTTGCCTAAATCTAAAGAAGTTGTTTTGTTTGTGTTCAAAACGTTACATTTCCTTCAGTTTTACATGTTGTCTTTAAGTTTCAGTTTCACAATGTAGTTGGTGCAGTTTTGCCTCTGATTGGCATTGATTAGTACTTGTTGTCTTCAGTGGATTTATTGCTAAGGGTTAGGCATGAGGAGTGAGATTGGTTACGGTGAGGGCTCCGTAGCATACCAAAGGTCAACATATTCTAAATGAAAGAGAAATTGCCATCACTCCCTGACAGCTTTTCAATATTGTCACATTGAACCAATGTTATTGCTTGTAGTTATTATTTGTAGGTAATTGGTTTGAACATACAGCAGTTAATCCATAGCTAGTTTTTCGAAGTGTTCCTCATCAACCTGATATGGCAACACACTGTAAACCTGAGAGCCTGTTCAAAGTCACACTCCCCGCACTCGTTGCCCTTTCCATATCACAGATCCTCATGCTTGTGAGGGAAACGTAAAATGCCAAGACAAAAAAAAAATAGAAAGGTTTTCTATATAATGTTGTGAACCAGTATTATATAAAAGACTTTTGCATTACTAAATAGACGACTAATATTAATTAGCTGACTGAGCTGATAAGAGTTTGCAGTCAATGCAAATATTTATGCAGTCAAACATATTTGTATTTAATTAGAAGAAATATCCACAGCAGAGATGATGAATTTCAGTTCAGTAATGAGAAAACTCACTGCATACTGAAAAGGATGGACAGTCCTTAATGTGATATTTAACTACAGTAAAATATTTTTCCTCCACATGAAACCTCCAATGTTGTGGGTGTGCTGACTCCAACAGCATCCATGAGTTTATTTTCCAGCTCTGTCGTGCAAAATGAGTCCTTTCGAAGCAGGTACAATGACAAGTTGTCAAATATCACCTTGGTTTGTTTGCTCCAATATATGTTTGACTTCAAACTACTTTTTTTTTTTATGTTATCAGTTTTAGTTGCTGACTCTATTATATATATTTTCACACTGAATTGTGACATCTTTCCTATCAAAGTGGCATGACTTCAAAGATTTAGCAGGAAAAAAGAGCAGCTCATGGAGATGGCTTTGACCATGGTGACAATCATTGAATTTGATGTTAAATCCTCCAGCGGGTGGTTAGATTGAAATGAGGGAGTAACTTGTATTTTAATGATGTCTGATTTGTGTTATACTTCCCTTTGCATTCTAGCTTTGTATGTGTTTAATGCTTGCACGTTAGAGTCTCAGATAATATAGTCTGATGCAGAACTCTGGACTGAAATGAACTGAGGCACAACAATGTGATATGTTTCATGCCAAAATACATTGAAAACCTACCTTCCCTCAATCGGAGAGACTTGCCTACGTGTTGTAAGTTCAACATGAGGATGTTCCTGTTTGTCTTGTGTAAGTTGTGTTCGCATCCCTGGCCTATGTGAGGACATTTGTGACTTATCCATCGGATCAGGACTGGCAATGTATTCATCTAAGGTCAGTTATCCTGTTAAACCTTTTCCAGGCTTTGACCAACCTGCGCCTCGCTTGATTTGGGCAGTTCAGGTTTTATTTGATGGATTAAAGGGTGGGAGACAAAGTTCAACATATTTACACAGTCCAAAATAAAAAATCACTCTTGCTGAATCGTCTCAGTGGGGCACAAACATATCAACTGTGGCTTCTCCCCATTGACTGTATTTAAGAAGTGGATATAGGTAGGGCGATATGGACCACAAATGGTGTCTCTGTATTTTTAGGCTGAATGGCGATACACAAAATATATCAAAAAAAAATTAACGTTATGAGCTAAATGTTCAGTTGTAAGTTAAATCCACATGTCAAATTTCACAAGCATTTTTTTAAAATTCAAGTTTATCGGCAAAAACCTCCGCAACCGGCTGCTAACAGTTTATGTTAACTAGCTCTCCTCCCGATTTCAACACCGATTTGTGTTGTTTACAATATAGCATTATTAGGAAAAGCAATTGACCGTTTCACAGTTGTAAACATAAACATCCTAAATGTGTCCATTTTATTTCCTTTTGCTGTGTATGTGAATGACATCAGTTGACAGGAAGTAGTCATGGACCCAAGTTGTTGCATAGCAATGCAATTCTGTTGAAATGGTGTACAGGGTGCATCCTGGATGTATCAATAGTGAGCTTACTGCTTCCTTTAGGATTTTTAATGTGTCCACAGGACGTCAATAGTGTCGAGCACCCTGGTACCAACGGCACCTGTGATATTTACGGTACTTAGAAGTGTAAGTACAGTGTCGTGTAGAAGGAGTATCATCACATTTGCAGAATTTTCGAATTAACTTGGCACAGTATCGGTACTGAAGACAACCCTACGTAGTCACCGTGACAAAAATATATAGAAGCAGTGAAAGGGGACAAAAAAGTAAAGTTGTGGGCCGTAAATCTAAAACAATAAGCTACAAAGAACTTGCTAAGAAGCGCCATAGAGGTAAGGGGAACATACAGGGTAATAGTTGTCTGTGGGTTTTTCAGTATCAGTGACGCCTTTCACATTAGCATGTGGTCATTGGACTTATTGTTAATATAAAAAGATTGATTAGAGCAGCTTAAGTGCCTCTAAACAATCTTCTTTTGGACTTTTGCAAACCGCTTTGTGCACCAAGTAAGTCAAATATCTATTCTTGGATTTGTTTCTTGTTTGTGTTCTGTGTAGTAAAAAGTGCTATTGAAGATCCTAATGGTACTAACACACTCTTACACATGACATGACATTAATATATTTTGTGTGTCTGTATTGATGTCTAAATACAAATATCAACCTTTATACGTATACAAATTGCACTTTATTGATTCCATTTACATACAGTATTTGGTGACAAGGTGCAGCATTCTTCATTGTTCATGTGGGTTAAAGCATCTCTGACAAGCTTTTTAAGGAACATTTCTAACGTAAGTGATCCTTTACTTTTGCAAGGAAATACTTTATTTTCTGAGGCAAAGCCGGCAAGACTTAGAAATCATTAGTGACGCTTTAATATACGGCCCAGTGGGAGTGTGGGCTTCAATTTTATGCCTAAAACTCCCCACCAGCCTGCTAATAGTGTTTCACAAGCTTTGGTTGGGCCACCGAGAATGCACATAGACACAAACGCACCTTTTAAAATCTCCACCACACTTCAACACAGAACCACAAACCTGCGTGGCGTCTGAAATGCCTCGGCCAGCATATTTCTCCTGTTACGGTGCACTGCTGGTAATTAGGCTGCTGTTGTTGCTGCTGATGTCACCGCTTTTGAGGCGGAGGGAAGAAAACAAGGCTTAAACAATATTTCCTAAGTCATAAAATAAATGTAATTATCCCAGGTTTTATGTGCCATAGGAAGTCAAACATTCACTTACATACCAAGAAGTAAATTGCCAGAACTAAATCAGCTTCAGCTTGAAAACACAGGCAACAATGATATTACATTTACAGGTCATTTTGTTTTTTGATAAAGCTATACATTATGGAAAAACAGTATACAATTGTGCAGCAACAGCAGATGAATAACAAACAAGGCGAGTGCACAAATGAGATGTCAACCATGAAAGATATGTGGCATTAACAGCTTTGGTCACACATTGCTTTCCTCATATGGACCAATAAACAACATGAATCAGTCCATTTGGTGTTTCATGTCGAGAAAGATAGGAAGAACATATCGGCACCATGTTCAGACCTGCAAACAACTGCAACACTATGCTGTAATGATTTAAAAAAAAAAAGGGACCCCTAGTGTTAAAGCTGAGGTGACCAAGCACACCTTAATGTCAACTGCCTGTGGTTGATTGGTGGAGAGTGATTCCCATGCATAATGTGTTCAAATTGGTTTGGCCAAGTTATTAACGCTGTTAAGTGTTCCTGGAAAAATATCTATTAGTAATTACTAATTACAATCCTTGTAATAGGATAAGGAACTTGATGATGTTACTGCCAATAATGAAGGAACATGTTGTTCTGTTGGTTGGACAGAAGCCATTTGATGATATCACCCTGGACTTTAGGGAAATTGTGAAGCCCATTTTTCTCTATTCATCGATGAATTAAGAAAGCAATGGAGAAATGAAATGAAAATAATCGCACACTGAAATAATGTTGAAACTATGGATATATGCAATCTAGGAGTCTAACACATGTTTAATTTAACAACCAGTTGTACCTACATGGCTAGATGTTGTTTGACCTGCACATGACTCTTCTATAAGCAGCTTTATTGAATTCAGACTTATTGCAGTCAGGTTTTTTCATACACCGTGTCCTGTGCTGTGATTATGACTCTGCGACAGCGGTGGCTGGAGGCATCGTTTCGTCATCCGTCCCTCCATCCTTCCCTACATCCGTCCGTCTTGAACGCGATATCTCAAGAAAACCTGGAGGGAATATCTTCAAATTCGGCACAAACATCCACTTGGACTAAAAGATGAACATATTAGAATTAGATGGTCAAAGGTCATGACCTCTGATCTCACAAAACACTTTTATGGAAATATTTCAAGAATTCAGATGCTATTTATGCCAAATTCACACAAATGTCTAATAGGATAAAATCATGAAGTGATGCCATTTTAGACAGACATGGATGTGAACTGCAACTTGAATGGTTGGCGAAGGCATACAACTGTGAGGCGGTTATTGTTGTTTCATTGTTGAAATGAAATGTTTAACTTAAACTTAAAACAATACAAAATGTAACTTGAACTCAACAAATACATTCTTATTTTTTCACATGACTGGAGGTTATTTACAATAAAGGTCCCCAACCTTTTTTACACCATCAACTGTTTTTATATTGACAATATCATTGTGTATTTTCTCAATGTGGAGGGGGCTTAAACACAACTTAAATAGAGAGAGAGAGATTCCTATCGACCCAGAAGCGATCTTGTACACTAATGTACAACAGGTGTATCAGTACCAGAATTCACCAGACCAAATAACCGTTCACCTCATCTAAAATGTCCTCTGTTCTTTTACCCCAAGATTGCATCAGATTGTGTGCTTTGAAATGAATTGTTTCTTGTTGTGACCTGAGCCACCGTCAGATTTTTTTGTTGTCCTCTTTATTCTCCGAACCCTTGATCCTGTCTTTTTTTGTACAATGGATTGGATCACACATGTCTGTTTTCAGTTATCTGCTCACATGGGAAACCAGTGTGAAGATGGAGGTGTGTGGCTTACAGCACATGTAAATGGACGGATAAAACTCCACTCCTTCTAGCAGTTTGAGTGTCCGTCTGATTGTCTTTATAGAGTTCATGACAGAGCACAGTGTCTTGATTGATGAATTCACTATCTCTGATCTTTTGAAGCCTTTCCTCCTAAGAGCTCCATCAGCGGTTGCAGTTTTAAGTGTCCTTTTAAATATTATCCCATTCAGATCCTCAGTCATTATATATAATGCCTGATATTATAGTGCCATCCTTTCTCTAACAAAACAACTGCAGAAAAAAATCCAGCTCCCTCCCTTGGTCTGTTTGTCCCACTTACTCATTTTGCCAGGTGAGACAAATTACATTCAGCTCACAGACTAGATTTCATGCAAATTCCCTTCCCCAGTTTAATTGTGCATTTCTGTATCATTTCATACACAGGGTACAGTATATAGGCCAATCCTGCAGCACCACTTCTTAACGGAAACAGACAAAAGATTACAGCCCATATATTATTGCAAAAATGCCTCTTACTGTCACTTGAATACCCCATGCACTTGTTGGCCATTTCTTCCATAAATAAAGATATTTTTCTTTTTAGAGGCGTTAACATTATGATTATAAATATAAGATCCTCAGCTTTGGCCTGGCAATATACAGTATATGTGTCCTTTCTTTTCGAATGGGGCTGCAGGAGTGTGAGTGTCTGTGAACGGCAGGGTGTGGATATTAATGGCGTCCCAGCAGACACAGTAGATTTCCACTCTACGCTGATGGCGAGTTGCCTGTCGCCTACCTCTATGCAATTTTTAGCCTGTGGCGGCTCTGGCTGGCCTTGTTGCCACCTTGCTGCACGGTGCCACGTGTGGGAAGGCGCTGGCCAGGGGCCACTCCCATCTCCTGGGCTGCTGTGCCGCTGCTGCATGGTGGGACTCCCATGGGACTGGACCGTGGGCCCGGGTGGGGCGAGATGGAGCAGGAGGGAGCGGGGCTCGTCCTCTGACTGAAGCACACTAGCGGTCTTAAGGAGCGCTGCTGAGGGGAAGTCCTGTGCGTTTGATGTAGGGAACTCAGAAAGCCTGTTTACTCAGGAGGGGGAGGGGGGAGCTGGCCCGCTGCACAAGAATGCCTGTGTCATGACGGGAGCGGCGGAGAGGAGGAATGCACTCCACAATCCCAACACTGTAGGAGTCGGGCCACAGCTGAGGTGGCAGCCATTTCTCCCTATTTATTTTAGCTCCCTCTCCACTCAATCACTGGCCCTGTCTGCGGCCCTAAGCATCCCTGGAAAAATGAAAAATGGCCTGCACTTTTATTTATGGCTTGAGATTTTCAAGTATTTGCCAGCGCAGTATCTTCACCCAATGTGGATGAAATATAGAAACTGTGAAATTTATTTTAGCTTTAATATTTATTTATTCAGGGGAAGTTCAAAGAGCACGTAGGAGTATATGCCTTACCTTTCTTCAGGTACATACTAATGAGATTTCAGGAGAGTCATAGTTCAGTCCTCCTCACTGAATATGTTCTAAAAGGTTTGCAAGAGTTTTAGTTGATTTGACTTGGTGAGAACGCTGGAAAACTGTACAGAGACTCTTGAAAAATGTCCTTCTCCAATACCAATACAGAATTATTGAATGATTATAAATGATTTATGTGATGATAACTGGCTTAAAGACCAGAGAAAGCTAATTCCAGTACTTGAGCGTAGAAGCGTCTATCAAGTTTAGCTACATTCACCGACATTGGAATGAGATTTGTTTTGACTCACCCCGCTGCCAAACTTTCTAACACGGCAAGACGAGAGCTCACCAAAAAACGTCTTTCATACACAAGCTACTTGTGAGTCCATGTGATCTTTGTTTACCCAACCTGGTTTGTTTGTAAATGGGCTGCGTGAACCTACATGAACCCATTTTTTTGTCTAAGGCCTGTAATGTTTTTGCTGGCAGACTACAGGCAGAGGTTTATCGACATTACCAAAGGAAAAGTGACCTCCTTCTCCTTCATTCTATATTCCGTTTGAGGGTCTGAATGAGGATGTCTTAATCAAATGCAGAAGGACCCCAGGGAAATCTTCACACACACAGCCAGGGAGTCTGCAATATCATTTACTTTGATAAAACTTGCAATTCTAGTGGGGTAAATTTGCACCATGCTGTGCAATACAAAACAAATCATATCACTGTGTGCATCAGACAATTAAGTTTCAAATTAAGCATTATGTCAACCTAATAACTATTATTATTATTTCTTCATTAGAGTGCTGATGATGTGTGACAAAGGGCTAAAAGCCTGTGATCACATTACAGAGAGACCTTTATTTAGCTGATGTTTCTCTGCTCTCTGAGTTAATTCAGCAGATTTGTAGATGGATCTTTGTCAGAGGTTTTGTTAGCAGTTCATGAGATTTTAAAGTTCATTTCATTGTTTGACACATTACATATTCACATCATGTACTTGTAAAATGTATTTTTTAAGTGCACAGAATAAGCCAACACAGAAAATGAAGGTCTTTGCTTTGCTGATGAAAACATTAAACATATTCAAAATTGCAGTGTTTCTGTCAATGAAAAGTTTCAGAGTTTGTTCAACTGTGGATTATAATTAGTTTGCAAATTCGGTCTTGGGTGAAGTTGCAATGATAGAGAATGACATTTCAGAAAGAACCTTGAGTGCACTGAAGGTTCAGACTCTTAATTTTTTATTTGAGATTACGTCAAACGAGATTAAAATGAACCAAATACAAAACTAACAACAACAAAAAAGGGGGGAAAAATGCACGGCGGTTAAAACCAAACCAAACAAACAGAAGGTGTAATCACAGCCTTTCTGTTGGCCTGCAGCTCCAGCAAAGTAAAACAGTCTCTGATGATTCATCCACATGCCAAGATGTTCCCCTCTAGATTTTCTACTCACGACTCAGGCTGCTTTTATGACCAACCAAGCCGCTGATACCCAAAAGATTCAGCAGTTTTCACTCATTGTAGTGGAAAATTAAATCTCAACTGCGTCCTACCGTAAAGGAAAGTGTACCGTAAGCAATATCTCTGGCCACTTTATCAGCTCTCAGAGTACTCTCGTCGAGATTACCGAAGGGACAAGATGAAGGATTTCATATCAGCAGTGAGAGCTTTGACAGTAATGGCCCCAGCCTTCAGACTGTAAAGCTAAGCAGTATTGAGAGGGAGGTAAAGTACTGGCTTGCCCTTCCATCAAAAAGGCAAATATTAGCATTTTTCATAGTCTGATTCAGTAACAGCAAGTGCAGCAGTTCACCTAATTTTCATGTCAAGTGGAGTAACTAGCAAGTGTTGCATAACTAATTTAAATAAATCTCAAATGCAGAATTACTTTCAAGTCTTTTTTTCTGTGTAATACTATTTATATACAATTGTTGTAATTCATTTTCAGGGTGCAACAAACAATTATTTTCGCTACAATTATTTTTTGAAATAATTCCTAACATGTTTATAATTGTCAGTAAATAGTGAAGAAAATGTCCATCACAGTTTTCCAGAGCCCATAGTGTCCTCTTCACATTGATTTCTTTGACCAATAATCCAAAACCCAAAGACATTCAAATGTACAATGATGTGAAACAGAAATGACCAAATCATTTACCTCGAACCTCTAACACACACTGTGAACTCCGGTATCTAAGACATTCATACAATTTAAAGAAAAGACCTGTAGCTACATGACAAACTCATTAATATAGATTCAGCCCTCGGACGGCTTCAGTATTATATTCTTGTAAAAAAGTTTTCCAGGTAATTGCAAAGTGTTTTTCTTCTTGTTTTTGCACAGTCCACATTAACACTTCTACCTCCCCTGTCTTGATCCCCGTTCAGAACCGGAGCTGAATGTACCCGGGGTTCTGCACTCTGTAGCCCGGCAGGTCAACGAGACTGTCCGCCGCCGTCGCGATGCCGGGGAGGACGACTACAACATTGAAATCCTGCTGGGAGTTGATGACTCAGTGGTTCGGTTTCACGGCAAAGAGCACGTGCAGAATTACCTCCTCACTCTCATGAATATCGTAAGTTACTGCCACTTGTTTTTGTTTTTGTTGTTGCACTATCATGCAATTTGTCTACATGCTGGACATAATTTAACAGGCATTACTAGGTATTAAAAATGTCTTTATCATTTCCCAAGATCGCTGAACTGTGGGTCAATACAAATACACATGGTTGAATGGTTACATAAAACTGTTATTTGGGATTTTATTAGGCATGGTAGACTGTATTTATATAAAGCAAGAAGCTTGCAAGGATAAAGTGTGCCACTCAGATGTTAGGATCGCACACGGCGGGAACAATCGTCCAAGCACAAGCACGTCAAGAGGCACAAAACATACACTGTCAATGACTTCATTTGTGACAAGAACTGTGTCGGAGGCAGACCAAGTGACCAAAGCTGAGGGAAAGATGTCGATGGTCAGCTTCTGCGATGATTTAAGTCACAGTGTAGCGGACATGTTCCCTGACTCTGCCATCGCAAGAAAGTCCTCGTTGGGGGAAAAAAAAGCCACACAACTCATCAATCATCAAACAAATTGATGATAATAACTCGTCAAATAAAAAACATAAGTATTATAAACATGTCTGTACAAGTAATACATACTTTAAATACATATACTGAATGTATATACCCGTCCCTTATGTGTTTACGTTTACATTGGTGGCTGAGAGCTGTTACAATATGGGCGGAGTCCGGCAAAACATTTCCCTTATTTTTAAATTCCAATGTTGACAGGTATGCCACTTGCCAGAGTATGCCAGAAATGAACAGTCTATAAATGTAATGGTAGGTGTATTTTAACAGTGAGAGACATAATATCAAAAAGATAAGCCAGAAATGTACATCATATAAAAGATATAAATTGATTTGCATTTAATGGTGTGAAATAAGTATTTGATCCCCTTGCAACCAACAAGAATTTTGGCTCCGACAGACCGGTTAGATGAGTCCTTTCGCTTTAAGAAAGTACTCCTAATATCAACTGTATAAAGGACACCTGTCTCAACTCGTTAGCTGTATAGAGACACCTATCCACAGAATCAATCAATCAGAATCCAACCTCTCCACCATGGGCAAGACCAAAGAGCTGTCTAAGGACATCAGGGACACACTGTACACCTGCACAAGGCTGGAATGGGCTACAAGACCATCAGCAAGCAGCTTGGTGAGAAGGAGACAACTGTTGGTGCGATTATTCGAAAATAGAAGAAACACAAAATGACCATCAATCGCCCACCGAGGTCTGGGGCTCCACGCAAGATCTCGCCTCGTGGGGTATCGATGATCATGAGAAAGGTGAGGGATCAGCCAAGAACTACACGAGAGCAACTTGTCAATGATCTCAAGGCAGCTGGAACCACAGTCACCAAGAAAACTATTGGTAACACACTACGCCGTAATGGATTAAAATCCTGTAGAGCCCACCAGGTCCCCCTGCTCCAGAAGACACATGTACAGGCCCGTCTGAAGCTTCCAATGAACATCTGAATGATGCAGAGAAGGCTTGGGAGAAGGTGATGTGGTCAGATGAGACCAAAATTGAGATCTTTGGCATCAGCTCGACACAACGTGTTTGGAGGAAGAGAAATGCCGACTATGACCCCAAGAAAACCATCCCCACTGTCAATGATGGAGGTGGAAACATTATGCTTTGGGGATGTTTCTCTGCTAAGAGGACAGGACAACTTCACCACATCGAGGGGAGGATGGACGGGGCCATGTACTGTAAAAGTAAGCACGACAATGACCCAAAGCATATGGCCAAGGTAACAAAGGAGTGGTTAAAGAAGAGGCACATTAATCCCATAGAAAATCTGTGGAGGGAGCTGAAGCTTCGAGTTGCCAAACTTCAGCCTTGAAACCTTAAGGATTTGGAGGATCTGCAAAGAGGAGTGGACCAAAATCTCTCCTGAGATGTGCTCAAACCTCTGTGGTGGCCAACAAGGGTTTATCCACCAAGTGCTAAGTCATGTTTTGCAAGGGGATCAAATACTTATTTCACACCATTAAATGCAAATCAATTTATATCTTTTACATGATGCAAATATCTGGATTTTCTTTTTGATATTCTGTCTCTCACTATTTAAATACACCTACCATTAAAATTATAAATTGTACATTTGTTTATAAGTGGGCAAACTTACAAAATCGGCAAGGGATCAAATACTTATTTCCTTCACTGTAGTTGACATAACATGACAACAACAATGATTGTGTTAGCATACAAAGAAATACAGCTTGCATTAAAGTAAACTAGCAATGTAGCACATATACTTACGTCATCATAATTTAAATTCTTCCATATCCATGATATCAACCTTCTAATGTTTTTTTTTAACTTTCTCGGCTGTCTAAAACTAGTGAAGCGCCCGTTCAGCTGATTGCTTGGCCGCCGATATTGCTACCTCGAGAACCACCTAGCAAACAACTTCACACTCAACACTGCACTTCCCTGGAGTACTCAGCAATACACTCGCCAATTGGTAGCATAAACGGCTGTCGAGAAACTCAAAGGACAGACATACATTCAGAGACTCCTTCCATTTTTGTTATATAGTTACCAGCCGCTACAGCATGGTTGTGATCCGAGCAAGGGGGTGGTAAATAGGGGGATAGGAAGTGTGGAAAGGAGCCATGATACGCCCCTGGCCCCGATTTGGCGCTAGCTCTGAGCTCTGATAAACACACTCTATGCTACCTGCCCTGCACCAAACAGCCAGCAAGACAGTCAGTGGGGGATTGGTGAAGGGAGGGGAACATTTACTAGCTAAAAAGTCAGATATTTTAAGTCGTATTGGATTAAAGTTTTCAGCATGAAATAGCATCTAAACTTTAGTTTTTCAGTTCCCAGTAGTTTTATCCCCATGTCTTCTAAACGCTGAGTCAGCATTAGTAATCACTCAGTTCTGTCTCCCAGCGCCAGAAACAATACAGAGGAAGTTACACTGCCCTCTAATCTGCCAAAACAATCCCATACAGATTGTAACTGGTCATTATCTGAATATATGAGGCTTCAGCGTTAACAACAGCCTCTCTCCTGCGAGTCCTCTGCTGTGGCTCAGTGTTATATCAACAGACCTAGGATATGATCATAGACGACACACAGCTGATGGGGGGTCTAATTTATCTCTGTGGAATTTGTTTTACCGTTTACTGCCCTCTGTAGAAATGTTTCCCTCTGTTCAAACCCATTAAATCCCAGCTTCCTTCCACCTTCTGTGTGCGTCTGTTTTCGAAGGAGATGCACCTCAGCAGGGTGCTTTAATCAAGACGCTCTGCGTTGGCATTTGACAATAGATTGAGACGGTCATCTGCCTCGGGAGGCAGATTAGAATCTCAGTGTTTACTTATCAAGTTGTCACAGAAAACCCACTAGTGGTGGAATAAATTGGCCATAAGGCTGCTAATGATCAAAGCCTCGCAGAGGGACAGGGGAAGATGATTGTGTTCAACACACACATGTATACACACATTCTGATAGCCGTTGGATTACGTTTCTTTCTACCGTTGACGGCATGCTGCTGGATAGAGGAATTAGACTTGAAACATAAAAGCAGCGAGCCGACACAATCAAACAAAGGAAGCTAATTGTTGACAAGCAGGTTAGGATTTTGGATCAGATGAGGCTTCTGTGTGTCAGCAGGAGGTATATGAGCCAGCTGCAAACTGGATTTTGCTGCCATTGATCTTGTCAGGGCGATGTCGAGTGTGTTGCAGCTGCAGGCCCGCTATCTGAGGGCTGGCTGTATTCCTGAATACTTGTCATACGTCTCCTGTGAAGGCGTTGTCCCAGAAACATTATTCTTTAAATCCTTTTCAGCCAGCACTGCAAATGCTAATCCTTTTAAATGCATATGCTCAGAGGCATTGATTGCATAATTTTGTTTACACTCTTTCTTCGCCGTGCTTTATCTTTTGTCTGTATTCTGCTGTTCTGAGAATGGGGGAAAAGCACAGGGTTGTTTTTGTTGAACATCGAGTTTTGGAAAATGCAGTTTAGTTAAAAGCTGAAATGAATTATTTGAATCACAATTCTGGACTCTGCTGAGTGGATCGAGGCTTTCTGGTTCAAACGCTACAAACTGGACTTACTTGAATTTTTTTAGTAATTAGTTTCTCAATGGCAGCTAATCAGAGCCCCGAAATCATGTGTTTCTGGGTTCAGGTTAGTCGGTCTGTGAGGAAGAATAAATGGACTGAATTGTCATCTGAAACAAAACATTCATTTTAATGTTTCATTCTTATACAACATATGATATGTGTTGATTATCATTCATTATGGAGGCCGATTCCTGCCAAGAAAAGAAAACAATGAATGGATGAAGTCCTCATGGTAAATCAAAAATATGAGATAATTAGAAAATAAATAATTATATCATAATTTTCATCCAGTATCTTTTAATTTTGACTTAATATGTCAAAGGTTGGACTTTTCTATCGATACTTTTGATTTACCATCAGTATATAAAGTTTCTTAATGCGTTACTTTTATTTATTATTTTGTTTTCTGCTATGAACAGACTTCCATAGTTTAAAAATAGCTCCTTGGGGGATGAGGCATGAACCTCAGCGTCTCCAGTTTGTGTTCGCCTTTGGACCTTAGTTGCTTGTCATTCTCCATCTGTCTCCCCTCGTTTCCTGTCATCTCTCTTCTGTCAGGATCTAATAAAGGCGTGAAATGCCACACAAATCCTTATTGACCATTAGCTAAATTCACTATCCGCTTTTTCCGCCTTTTATATATATATATATATATATATAAATAGCCTTTACTCTATATCCATAATCCGAGGTGAAATGTGCCGCCATGTGTATATCTCCCACTTTGTTGCTATGGCAGTGTTTATATTATAAGGTTATTTATGGTGTTTTCGAGCAGAGGTCCCTACTGGCAGTGACTGGAGGCAGCTCGGGCCCCTCAACACTGATTACTATGATTGACAACTGTTCGGATCCAGTCTGCCATGTCTCTCTCTCTCTCTCTCTCTCTCTCTCTCTCGCTCTCTCTCTCTCACTCTCGCTCTCTCTCTCTCTCTCTCTGTCTCTCTGTCTCACTCACTCACTCCTCTCTCTCCTCTTTCCCCTCTCCCCTCTCCCCGCTCTCCTCTCTCCTCTCTCCTCTCCCCACTCTCCTCTCTCCTTCTCTCTTCAGTAAAGATCGTGCCTGGCTGCTGGCTGGACACGTTTAAGTTGGTACACATAAAAAGACACACATGGAAAATAAATTGCTTCCCCTGGTGCCATCAGTTTTCCCTCTCAGGTTGACAAATATTAATTTTAGCTTCATATTTGCTGCACATTCCTCGTAAAAGTCTCTGAGAAGCTATATCTTGGCCAACCTGCTATCTCCAGAAATGACACCTCTATCCAGCATCAGCATGTCAAGCTTTGAGAGGCGGGGAAGCTCTTTCGTCAAGATGATCATCTGCATTTGTGCAATCAGACTCAGAAGAAAAAGATACAACTTGTGTACACATCTTTTTAGTTTTAGTGTGTGTCCAAATCTAACTACTGGATAAAAATGAATAAATACAAATCAATAAAGAAATAGTAGAAACCAAACATGTCATCAAGACGAGCAGGAATTAAAGGGTTCCACATTAATGAGCTTCACTAATGTGTCCTTTTACACTAATGAGACATAAAGTAATGCAATGGACCTCTGTTGAGGACATTTAGGAACTGCAACAACATTTACATGTAAATATACTGTGTTCAGTTATGATAAATGAACTGCATTTATATAGCGCTTTTACAATCTTTGTGACTACTCAAAGCGCAGAGGCTGCGTTGATTTCATACAGAGGCTGCCATACAAGGTGGAGTCAGCAGTGATGAACATTCCCACACACACACCGTTGGCCGTGCCATCAGTATCAAGGACACGTTGACATGTTGACCGCAGGAGCCGGGGATCAAACCACCGCATTTCAATTTATGAACGTTGTTGACAGCTATGTATCAAGGTTATGTGAAGGTAATAATGCTCAGATTTTGTATTTATTCTATTGTGGGATTTTTAAGGCTGCATTGTCTATTTGACTGCAATACTGCCTTAAAAGTTGTTGTTCAAAATACTATGGAGTCCAGTACAACACCACAACTCACTATAGGCTCAAATGTTACTTTAGATCAACACTTGTGTGACACAGTGTCACCATACACTCAATATTACCAGCGTCACAAAGGCAGAATTTATTGTACGGCTTTTGTATTGGATTGTATTACCTTCATGCAGACCACTGGTTTTCCTACTTAGGGTTCCCGACCCTCACTAAGGGATCGCCAAAGCTTCACAAGGGGGTCGGTAGGCCTTCTAGAGACAGCCGACTCTCTCTGTGTTCCTCTGCCTTCAACTCCAAGACAGCAGGAGGCAGTAAGGTTAGAGATGGACAGTGAGGAAGCAGTGAAGTCAGTAGTATTGATCGGTGACCCCATCAATTCCCCCATCCCCTCTGAACAGATTTATTTTGGTGTTTTTAAGCTACAGACTGTGAGCTGGATAAATGAAACTGGAGGAGGGAGAGGAAGTGAGTCCTATGGTGTTAATGTGTGGAAGTAGCTGTTGAGAAGTTGCTGTAATGTCGAGTGCACCCTTATGACCGACCTACGACCGAGCAGATCAGCGTGTGAGAGAAGGATAACATATGGTGTCATTTTGGCTTACGGTGCAGCTAATACCGGTGGGGCAGAGCTGCTCTGCCAGAAGATGCAAGTTCAGGATGAGCAGCGCTTATCTTCTTTTTCTCAAAATAAATCACCCATCTGTTGTAGGGGTCCCACTCAGCCAGATGGTTGCTTCATACTGACCAAAACAGTGAGTAATGAAATGTGATGGACTTAGTCGCCCTGCTCCTCCAGCGACGTGGCACCTCAAGAAGTCGTTATGGTGAAAACGGTGCTCTGAGGACAATTGAGCATGTGATTATATGGTGCTGGAATAATTGTGTAATTAGACGGATAAACTCGGTGATAAATCACTGGCCGGAAGAAAATGAACCCTCTGTGAGGCCGCCTGTCACTCTAGTCTTATTGTGTGTTTGTGCAGCCTGTCCTCACTCAGGTTGCATGTTGAGAGGAGGTCATGTGTCTCAGGTTCTGTCTGGAAGCTCCTTGACATCCTCCGGATCCATTCTCTTCATATATGTTTACATTCTATTTTTCATTTTTGTCATTTGTATTGTACTGTAATTTTATTTTGTTGGTTAGTCTTGGGGGAGCTGACGACATAACAGCTCCCCAAAAAACATCTTGATCGCCCCCTGGTGGCTGGCTGCAGTATGAGCCATAAACCCCGCTCCTTCCATGTAGGCGGATGGGACACGGGCCAAACTAAATAATAAATGTGCACGTCAAATACATTTTCCCCAAAGATTGTTTCGGTCATTTTTGGTAGATTTTCTCTCGCTGACTTATGTTCACGTATTCATTTTTCTGATAAGTTTAGTTTTAATATGTTATTTAATGCTATAAAAAGAGGCTGGGACGTCATCATTGACAGTGGAATTGTACGAGAGAGGAAATATAACTTTCCATAGCCGTCACAAGTCTGTGTAATAGAGCACTTGTCAATTTATGGTTAGTCGTTTTTTCTTTCTAGACAAAGCGCTACTGTGGTGCTAACATAGCAGCTAGGTGGCTCACGCTAACAAGCTGTGGCCGTGATCGGCTCGTGATTGGCTCTAGCCGTCCAGACTCTGGCTCCAAATGTAGTCAAAATCGCAGGATGGCACCTTCTGTATCTGGGATATTTTGGCTTCACTTTTGTACAGTGGGAGAAGACGGAGACGCCTCGTTTTTTAAATGGAGGGTTCTAGGAGAGAGGGTGTCGTTGAGTGTCAGAGAGCTGAAAAAGATGTTAATTTGTTCACTGATTCAATTGGTGCTCACTGTACGGTTGATCAGTTAGTGGCAAAACAACAGTGATAAAGACGAGGTGATGGGCGACCACACACATATCCTGTGAGCCTGTTAAAGGTCAGCTGTCAATACAAATGCATGATGTCCTTGTTTCCAGTTGTCATGTGATACAGACATGACATCTCTGCACAATTTATAATATAATGTAATATAATACAATTTTAGCATTTGCATTGCAGTTAGGTAAAACATTTTGGGTTTTAATTCTCTGTCAATTAATCAAATAGAAAACAAAAACACATTTCCAAAGATGTCGAACATTTCCTTTCTTCAAAAGTAATAGAAAGTCCTATTAAAGTCCCGTAACTTAGCTGGCTACCTTCTGAACTAATCAATATATAATCAATAATTATACTCACAAATAATAAACATAATTGTCATGATGAATAAATTCACGGACCTATGAAATAACTTCTCGAGCTTTGCGGTAAGACAGAGAACTTCAGCTGTTTCACTACCTCATCATCAGCTGCTTGGCTACCAGCTGACTAGTAACGTCCAATCAAATTCATGCAGGTGAACATGGTGGCCTTGATAACCTGTCAATCCTCATTGCACATAATATAATACAATATAATGTAATGCGATGTAATATCATTTCTGATCTGGATAATGTCTGGCATGAATTGTACACAAAGTTAAATGAAAAGCAGTCTCATGTGCTCTGCATCTTCAGGTAGATAAGTGAACATGCACCTGGAGTAATTTAAACAGGAAATCTATCAGCGTATTTAATATGTCCCAGATATCCTCAGGTACAGTGACTCCGGTGTCTGAGGGGGAAATTTGATCCCACTGGCTGATTAAACTCACACAAGACTGTGGAACATAATACAAAAAACGAGGTGTAAAATGTCTAACAACGGAGCCACAGCTTGGAAAATAGCTTACTTTGCCTTTTCCCTCAGATTTAAGCCGATGAAAAACATTAGTCTGGCTATCTGTGGAGAGTCCTTCGCCTGCCAGCCTTACTTACCCAGTTCTCTTTACCTTACTTCTGAGGCTGCAGGGAGCTGCAACGGTCTGAATACTAAACCTGCTTCTTTCTTGCTCTTTCTGTTTCTCCATGTCTCTCTTTTTCTCATTTTATAGTCACACTTATCTGTGAGGCTGTCCCACTTGCACATTTCTGCCCAATATTACAACTTTTAATTCAGATATACTGTACATATTCTTCCATGAAACAAATATACCCTTGTTGTTTACATTTAACATAAACACCCTTAGTTTTGATAACTCTAGACATGGCTATGCATGGATGATGAGTAAAGGAATACTTCACCCTTAAAATGACCATTTGTATATCAATAATCGCATGTTTCCTTGAATTCCCTTGAAAAAACTTGTTCCATTCTGTGGGTATTCCTTTTAGTCCTATTTCAAGAACAAGAAGATAATGATCCTCGCTACATTCACTGGCTCCTTCAAAAGGCCGCAAAATAGCCGTTGCTCAAGTCTGTGATTACAGTCATTCATGGTGTGATTTGTAAAGAATGTTTTGTTTCTCCCGCTCACTTCCTCTGATGAGTGGAAAGCAAAAGCCCAGCATCAATAAGATATGGGTGTTACGAGCCAATGACGCAGATGCCTTTTAAAGAAATGTTAATTATGTGAGCTCGTGGCCTCTGGGTGATTGTCTTTCCTCTGCTTCTTAGGTGAATGAGATTTACCACGACGAGTCACTGGGAGTCCACATTAACGTGGTCCTGGTGAGGATGATCATGCTGGGGTACGCCAAGGTAAGTTTCACACTCCATGTCTGTTAATTTGCAGAAGAAAAATTATATAGACTCAATCAGGAGAGCACGATGAATGCAAGATGATTAGTGTGTGGGAGAAGACTGTACTGTAGCTGAGAGCTACGTTTGATTACATCACAAAGAAACTCAATCTCAAAAACACTAAACACACATCAAGGTAAACAACAGAAACTGGCATTTTAAGTCTTTCAGATGAAGTGCAGTTTAGGATAAACTGACTTTAAAACACCTTTGTGTCGTCTCAACAGTCAAACACGACCTGTTCACGATGTCGGCACAGGGAAAAACCTTGCTAAATTAAACATTTTAGAATTACATTTGATGACTAGGTTTTACAGAAGCTGTACACCATCAGTTTATCTGGATCTCTTTTGACCGGCATTTAAAAAAAAAAAAAAAAAACACTTACAAAGAAAGAGGATTTAAAGCAAGACAGACACACACACACACACACACACACACACACACACACACACACACACACAGGTCTGCTACACTATTAATAATTACAGAGGTGTAATCAATTAGCAAAATTGTTCTCAATGAATTGCTTTTAGCAGCAGTTAGGAGAATAAAGATATAGGTACGGACTCTATCACCCTAAACATTGGCCAGACAAGTTCCAGAAGCATCAATAAAACAAATGATGATTTATTAACAATGTGTAGGAGTTGTTTCAGGTCAGCACAGATGCTCCATCCAACCTTCCCACACTTGTCTGTGCACAACAATTTGTTGTGTTCGCTGTGGGCAAACAAAAGCTTTGAGCCGGAGGTGAAGAGTCAACCTCTCACCGGTGGCTGTTAGAGCAAACCGAGAGAAAAAGGAAGTCACAAACATTTCTGCCTTAGTGGGATTAAAGTCTAAAGTTTCATCCCAGGAGAACACAAACAAAACCCAAACTTCTACAAAGCAATAAATTGTCTATATTCACTTAAAAAAAAAAATCTATTCTCAATGCTTTAATGCTCTAAAATATCATGCCTTCTATTAATAATCTGCTGTCCTTCATGTGCAACATCACAGTGATGCCAATTATAAACAGCATTCAGTCCAAACATGTCATAATTCTGTAAGCTTATTTATCTCATGTAATTATGGTTATTTCAGCCTCGTTGAGCCTGTTGTGACACGTCCATAGCCTTAGCCATAGCACAGATTCTGAATAGGGAAGAAAACGTCTGCACATTACAGGGGTCTCGCTTTGTTCTACACATACTGTAAAAATAAATGATGTATGTTCAACTGGGCTTTTTCTTTAGACCGGGGTGGGAACATTCACTTTGCTATCCACTTATCATCACTCCACAATCCCCATGTACAATCTGTCTCTACACTGAATGCCACTCTTTCCTGATAGGATTAACAATCTATGTAATGTTGGGCTGCTGACAGCATACTAACATGTTCATTTACACGGTCAAGGTTCAGTTGTAAGCATTTCTTTCTCCATCTCTCCTTCTCGTCAGTCAATCAGCCTCATTGAAAGAGGTAACCCATCACGGAGCCTGGAGAACGTGTGCCGCTGGGCCTTTGTGCAGCAGAAAGGCGACCTTGATCACGCCGAACACCACGACCACGCAATTTTCCTCACTCGCCAAGGTTTCGGCCCCACCGGGATGCAGGGTAAGGAGCCTGTAGGGCATATCCGGTATTCAAATGAGAATGTGAGGTTGCCTGCAGGACTTTGCCCTGCACCGTGTTGTTAATCTGAATACAGCTACAGAAGGTTATCCAAATACACATAACATAACAGCAGCCTGTCCTGCAAATGTGTAACTTGAGTTTATTCTGACATTAAGGATCGTGAGAGTCTGAGGCTTTCCTCGGTTTAACTTTGAGAGATACACATCTTTCTTGATGTTAAAAAATTAAACGTGCAAATTTCATGTTACACTTTTATCAAACCATTTAGATGAAAGTTTCAGAGTGAGACACAGCTCTCATTTGTGAAATCTGTTCTCTCTGATTACATTTTAAATGCAGTAAGCATGCCCCAGTTAAGGCTCAGGGCTTTTGTCTGAAAATAACAATCACAATGCCCATTAATCAGCAGTATTGAGTGCAAATAGCATGACCAGCCATTCATCGCATAGTGGACTTGGTACTTTAACTTAATTTATATTCTTGTGAATGCAGACCTGGTTGGGCTGGAGGCTGAAGGCAATTTACACTGTTTGCCAGATATTGACTGCTCGCCCCTCTTCTTATTCCCTCCATAGCAGCCAAACTGAAACAACGAGAGCAACTAACTGTCCAGAACTGGCTTTATTTGCCCCTCTGATAACCAGCTGCATTCATTTTTCCTTTGGAAGCAAACTTTGGGTGCTTTGGACAATATGCTAATACCTTCCTTTTTGCCATTTTACTGTCACTCTCTCACTCTGCCTATCCAGAGGCTGATGGATCTCAATTGCAAACTTACCTCAACTGAATCCCCTTCTCTCCACTGACATCCCATTCAACCAGCTCATTGCCGTCCCCCATTTTTAGTCGCTTACACATCAGGTGTTTGTTTGCAAATGCTGTTAAAGTTGGACGCCACTGCCATCAAAATAGCAGCTGCCAGAGTCTCTAAACTTTCTAGATGACGGGTTATTAAAACTTTGTCCAATAAACAAGCCATCTGTGAGTTCAGGACACCCAATTTACAAAGTAGGGTTACATTTTAATCGGGTGGTGTGAACAAAACAATATAAGAAAGTGTAACAAATGTATTTTTGGACCAAAGAAAGTACAATACCCGTGGCTACATGCCTTCAGCTTGTTCAGGCATACAATGAAGATCATAGTGCACACAGTCTGTGCACTATGAAAGTAGAGAAAGCTGGTAACATTGATACCATGTATATATTTACACCCACGTAGCTATCCCTTTAATATCACTGATGCTGGGAATCAGTGAGCAGGACATTTAAAGGTACTATCGTATTGACTGACTTTTTACTTCACTGGATCAACAAAACATATTCATATCTGGTTATTTAACAGTTTCTCCGTTGTATTGTGACATGAAATTCAATATACTGTGATATGTATTATATGTATTATTATTTTTGAGAGCACAGCTGGATTTCAAACAAACTTCAAACTTTAAAAAAACAACTGTTTTTATTTAAAAGTGTATATACTACATAGTAAAAAAAGAAGAAGGAAAGTACACAGCAAGATGTTTCACACTGGAAACAACACACTCAGTACAAAATGCTCTATTGTGTTGTGTATTGTGTTTGCTTTTTCTCTCAAAAACAAATCACACTACGGTATAGAGTCAATTTTCCACACTCGCAAGATGAACGTTTTTGCAATTACCATTCAAATCAAAACAACCGTGTTGTAAGAAACGTGTTGCTCCAAGGATGCTAAGAGCGGTTCAGGTTCCCTACGCTTCCCAAAAGCCTTTCGAGAAACAAAAAAAGATGCTTTTGTGTAAAGTTTACTGCAGGACTGGAAAGAATGTGTGAAATGACAACAAACAACAAACAAGTGACACATCAGCAAAAAAGCCATGTAACGTCTCCCAGGAATAAAGGTCTGTGTAACGTGTCAAACAGACTATATCTGACATTGACCGTGATGTATATTCTTTAAACGTTTTCACCCCAGACCTCATCTTTTAGTTTCGTTCAGCTCGTCTGGCAAACGGAGCTCTGTCATGTAGGATCTGATAAAAAAAGGGAGACTGCCCTGCGAGTAACGGAATACAATGTAGCCTCTTGATTGCCTCCAGGGACTCATGCTTGTTCAAGATTTCAAAGTTAGGCGCATGCCTACTGACATAGTCACAAATGTGTAAATATATATGCAGGGATATTGTGAACAGCTCGTAACGGTGCAAGAGAGGCCTTGAATACGTATGTCACCTATATTACAGATACCTCTCTCTCTCCAAGTGGAAAAAACAACATGATTCATGTCTCATGTGATAAACTGATTATAGTCTGGCTGCCTTCATAAAGCTCTCTCTGAAATGTCCAACAGTTTGCGTGATATCAGATATGGCATAGTAGGTTCATAGTGTTCGTTGCCGCTTTGAGGATGTTGCCTGCCTAATTAAAATTCAATGTATGCTTGCATACTGTATAATACTTTCCATATACAGTAGACAAAACCTTTTATCATCTTCATCTTCACTTCACTAACTCCTGCCTTAAGAAAAATATCATAATGGATCAATGAGTTATTTTCAGCAAGCAATGCATCTACTTCACACTGACAATTGAAGCATCAGCGATAGCTAGAAGATCAGCAGGTGACTCCTGCACGTTATAAAAGCCAGCACACAATATGATATATTGCGCTGTTCTCTGCAGGATAGCTCTGTAATTGAACTCAGTTCAAAGCTGCATCAAAACATTTTTCCTATGGGATTAAAGCCATTCAACCAATGTTTTCTTGCCTGCATTCACAGCACAGTGGGATGGTTTATTGATGCCTGCTTTTTTCTTTCTAGTCCTTCACAGTTCTGATTAGTATGTATATCTTGGGAAGTCTGTTTTCACCTGTCGTGGCCTCATTTCTCCAAACAGTTGAATGTGCAATACACATCCAATTGGTAAAGATGCTACCCTTTGTAAAATATAATCAAAGCCATGTAGACATTGGAAAAAACAATATTTCTTGATATCTCTTATGGAGGCCCAAGGTGTGCGATATTAAATACGTTTTTATAAGAATTCGGAGGTCAAGGCTGTTTTTGTGCTAGACTTTTTTATTGTTCTGTTTGCAATTCAACAGCACTTTTATTTTAGGAGTAAAGATTGAAGACAATACGTACTAAAATATTCTGCCTTTCACCCTGCTGTCTTTCTTTTATTGCTGTGCAAAAAACAAATCGTTTGAAGCTCCTTTCTTTTTTTATTCTCAGAAGAGTATAAGACCCATGATAGAAGATAATTAGATGCGTCCTCCATCCACCAGAGCGAGCCAAAAATGATTAGCCAACAGTGCGGAGATCAATGAATTTTTGAATTGAATAGTCATATTTAATGTCACACTTACTCTCAAGTAATTTTTTTTGCAGTCTTATGAATACAAGGGGATGTAATGATATATACTCCTGTGTTTCATCAGTTACAAGCTGGAATCTATTGGGAGGATTAAGCCAATAGCTGCCGCAGCCTGTTGAAAATCAATCAAATATGACAATTCCCCCACCAAGTGGCCTCAGTTATCAAGGACATAAAGAGGTGATTGTCTTCATGGCTTCCTGTAGGACCCCACTAGTCAGGGGCAGAATTGTTTCAATGCTGTCTGGGGGAAAAAGCATCTTACAATCACATCTCTGCAGCCATTGTTATATTTTGATAAGTGCAGAGCCACCCTGTAAACAAGCTGTCATTGAGCCTCTCTGTGTGAGTGTGACATGTTTTGAAATGGAATCATTTTCACAGGCTGAAATAAACAAAGCAATTGACAACATTTCAACTCATGGAAAGTGAACAGACAATAACCCTAAATAGCTAATCTAATCCATCGAACAGAATAACAAACAAAACCTATTCCCGCTGCATTACTTTGGATCCTTTGTCAAGGTTGTGATCCTGCATTTCCCAAGCCTTCAATCTCCTTACACAAAAGCAGTTCATTACCATCAGATGCCCTTCACTTCTTTCTTATCACACAATGGAGACAATCTTCTCTTCAAAAACAAAATTCTTGGTCTTTTGTTCCTGCTGAAAACAACCTGTTATTATGACATAAAATTAACCATATGGACAGCAGATCAGAAAAGTGCGTATGCTGCTTCCGTCTCGGTATGAGCTGCTGTGCCGTGGATCGTGCTTTAAAGTGACGCATCTCATTCTGTAAGGTGAGAAATGTCTATTTAAATGGACTTCCAAATGTGCTTAGAAATAAGGTTGTTCTGTTAAGTAGGGAAATGCTTTCAAACGCTTGAAAATGATATTCCTTTATAAAGCACATTTTAATATATAGTAGGCCTACTTCTGTACGGATAGTGCTGATAATTAAATATGATGAATGATCGTCTTTCAATGGAATCATATCGTCATGAAAACATACATCGAGATATCGTAATACACAATTACATTGTCTTCATGGATAATAAGAAGCACATACTAACTCAAATTTCTCAGAAAATCAGATCAAACGCAGGTAATCTGATTACTATATAAAAATATTAATATATATTTTTTCTCTATAATTTCACATTGAACATGAAAACATGCTAAATCTGGATATATATATATATATACATATATATATATTAGTAACGAGATATGAAATGACTTATATCGGGATGGAAGATTTTGGCCATATCGTCCAGTTCTATGTATGGAGATTCAAAGTGCAAGTTATTTCGAGTCTAAATGGTTCCAGAGGTCAAGTCTTAATTATGTTCTGCACTTCCCGAGCTCGGATGGACGCGCAACTCCCCTAGCAGAAGATGAGCAAATGTTTTGGAAAATATCTGGGTCTTTAAAAAGGCAAATGTTAATATAAAGACTGTGAATAGAAAGGAGCATTTTTGTTAGAAATGTCAAACTAACTAGCATAATATTCTGTTATGTAGAAATCTACTTTCATTAAATAAATTCCCTTTTGGATTGTGGGTCAATTTGGGGTCAGATTCATAGAGCAAGGAGAAGGTCACTCCCCTCTGAGCCCAGACCATTGAATGTGAGGTTCAGTAAAGGAACTTAGGGCCCCGTTTTAACTGTTCACAGAGGGAGGGAGAGAGGGAGAGCACAGTAATGTGATGTGTTCCTATTTACAACAAAGGACATTTCTAAATGTGTTTCTGATTTGCATCTGGCTTGCTCTTTGCCCAGGTTTAAATGATTACAACATACACTTAAAGCATATTTAAATTTAAATTGTACAGGTGCATCTTGTGTTTCTATGTTGAGCAACACTAAAGATGTCATGAAAATACATTTTTTAGGATTTCCTTCATTTTGAAAAAACTTGAAAATTGGCTCTGATATCTATTTCCTATACATGACAGGAGTTGTATTTAAAACATAATGATACAATGGAACAATTGCCACAATTTAAAGCCAATTTGTTTCATAGTTGTAGTTGCTACTAGGCTAGTATGTGGTTATTGTTAGCTTTTTAAGCTAGTTTGTTACTCTTTGCTGCTGGAGCAAAATGATCAATTCACCTCATTACAGCACATGGACCAACATTTACACACTTTTTACACCATTTCAATGCGAATGTCCGATCTACTCTTATTCTATTTCTAAGGATCTCACTGACTGAGAAGAGACATAACAACAAGATCATCAGCACATTTTACAATATGTTGATTCTTATATTTACTACGACATTCGTATTGTTGAATATTAATGTTCAGCCTCGGATTCTGTGAACTTAAATTGTAGCTACAGAATCTGCTAATGTTGGCTACCATAATCCATGTTTCACTGATCAAATCTATGACACTCTGTGGCTTTTAGCTGAGATCATAATGTTTTCTTATATATCTGGTAACGAAGAGAAAGAAGAAACAGATTTCTATTCAGAACAGCCAGAAAATATAGATGCGGTTTTAAACAAAATAGATGGTTTGTGTGGGTTAAGCTTTCTCCTCGCATCTCTGCAGGTATGCAAGGTGTTTTTTTTCTAATTTAAAGCCTTTGTATTTTTCTGATCTTAAGGGAACAGGTGGCAGAAATTGCATTTGTACACCTGACAGTTGTACAATTGTCTTGACTTTGACATGTTTGCCCAAAATCCTTTGTCTGTCTCTGGCCCTGGCTTGACTTAAACGTTGGTCCCTCAGGAAATGATCAGGGCACCAAATTAGGTATAAATAAAATAAGTGGAATAATCTAACATTTCATCTTAAATTCAGTTTGAGCTCTTGTCCACGGTTGTCTCATATTCAGAGAGAATAATAATTAGTGCTCCTGACAGCCAAGGTTGTCTACTTTCTGATCGACTTGATTGATTGGGGGACAAATGGTTTTAGGAAGATTTAAATTAGACCGCAGCCTCCGAGGAGAGTTGCAAACTCTTCAAACAAAGTCCCAGAGAGTAATCAATTTCTCTTTAGACTATATGGCAGCTGGACCCAAAGAGATTCACTAATGCTGTACAAGCAAGGGGACGAAAAGGTTTACCTACCAATTCCCAAAGTAAATTGCACTCTAGGGAAACCATGACACACGAAAAGTCGATTATGTCCGGGCTGGGAGTGTTTGAGTGTTTTCCCTCCTGGATGCCTCACAGCAGGGTTAGGGTTTTTTATTTGCTTTTCTATTACATTTTTCGGTTTCTTTCTCTTTCATATTTCATTCAATACTAAAGGTTTACTCCAGTATCCGTTTAGTGCCTTCATTTTTAATTCAGTTTTTTGCTTTTCTTACATTTATGTTTGCGTTTCATTTAATTCTAGCTCCAGTTTTTATATTTTTGGTAGAGTTTGAACTCATTTAATGAAATAGGACATCCAATATTTTAAGAAAAAATGGTTTTGAACGTCTGTATCATCAGAACAGGCTATTATTAGTGGCACTGAATGTATAATAGCAGTGCTGTGCCAAAATCTATATTCGTTAATTGCCAAACACGACTCATTTCATATTCATTATGTTGCTGCTACAGTTGGTGTGCTACCGTCAGTAAAGGGACAAAACAACAGCATAGAGCGAGGACTGAATGAGGAAACGTACGTTTATTCTATTTATGGCACGCTTGAGATTTGTCATTGCTGCCTCCCTACTCCCACTATGTTTGTGTTATCTTCTTCCTGTTTCGCTGCAGAGCTCTTCATCACATGTATCATGATGCACGTAAACACACTCAGTAACATGCATGGACCGAAATACACACACATCTGTCCCTCTTAAAGTGCCAGTTTTATTTGCTACTATGGAGGTAAATGAACGTTCTTTTGCAGGGCTCAAAGCATTGAAAAATGATATTTGAAAACGTCCTAGTTATACTGAATAATCAACAGATATTAGGAACAATTTCTAAGTATTTTCACTTAAAACTGTGGTTTGTTTATTATCCAAAGGAAGTAAGAAAGATTCTATTCATATAGCACCTTTTAAAACAAAGTTACGAAGTGCTCCACAACTAACTACGCCATTGTGTTTCGAGCTGCTGTCGAGTTTGTCAGTGCTTTGGTCCCTGCAACAAAACTCTGTTTGCCTAAAAAGTATCTGGACAGAAGCTATCTGCATGTCTGGTAACCACAAGAAGAAGCTCTGTTGTGTCTCTTAAGAATTATGTTAATTTACAACTTATTAGCAATAGATAAGGCATATTGTAGGAAACCTACTTCTTAGTTTTCAGTCAACATACATTGGGAACTACATTGAACGAATGATTAGTTTTCCCTACAGAGTATCTGCTCTTTTTATAAAGTTTTTATACTTATGTTTTGGCAACTTTGTTAAGATCATGGAAAGATCATTTTCTTGGTTGTATATTGAAAAAGTCAACGCTCAGTTAAAGTCTGAAAAGAGAAGTGTTGACTTTTGCGATTAGTAACCAAAATCACCATCTTTCCCCTAAACCTAATAACAACAAGCTAATAACGTGCACTCTGGTGTCTAAGTCCTGTGTGTTGAACGTCCAACAATCCATAACAACTTCCTTCCTAAAAACTTGTGCAGTATAAGGAGGTTGCACTTCCTTTCCCCCAAAGGGACATGGCAAAGCAAATTAGCATAAACATTTCGTAATAACATCTTTGTAGGAGATAGGTTTGCACTTAAGGTTGGGAAGAACTTTTCCTAAACAGGGTAAAATTGTGAAAATCGTAATTGAAATCAGATCAGAGAAGTAGGAATTAAGGAAGAGTAAAAGCCATAGACTGTATATAAGAAGTGGACATAGTCACCGTGACGTCACCCATTGGTTTGTGGACTAGCATTTTAAAACCTCGACTTGCGTGTTGGCCGTCGTCATCTTGGATTTTGGCCAGGAGTAACGAGAGGGTAGCCACACTCTAAAGATATTCCCTGCTTTATCATCTATTTTACTCTATATGGGATCATAATTCACAACATGAACATCATGCTGTGTTGAAGAAGACATGAACTAGCAGTTAAGACGATTAACTCTGCAGGTTTACTGGGGTAATAAATCAAGTGAGATGCAGATGTTTTTCTCATAGACATCTATACAATTAGACTTCTTTTTGTAACTAGTGGAGTCGCCCCCTGCTGGTTATTAGAGAGAATGCAAGTTTGAGTGACTGCCTTTTAGTCACTACTTTTCAGAGCCTTTTGCTACAAACATGAGGGATAATTTTTCAACATTTGGACTATTGTCTTTATTAAAATAACGTCAACTTTTGTCATTTAAAAATTTCTTATAATAACCTTCATCCTTTCTCCTGATGTCCTTCAGGTTATGCTCCAGTCACAGGAATGTGCCACCCAGTCCGAAGCTGCACCCTCAACCATGAAGACGGCTTCTCCTCAGCCTTCGTTGTGGCTCACGAGACTGGACATGTGTAGGTTATTTGTTATGTTCTTAGTCTGTTTAGGTCCTCCTTAACACTCCAGTTCCCCTTCTCAAGGTGACACTTTGTTGTGACGCAAGGTCAATGATTTTCTTTCTGCTGAATACCACAGCCTCACATGTTAGGTGTGAATGTCTACCTGGGGCTATATTATTACTATATGGACTGATATTCAGTAAGCAGTGAGCAGATCGGCCTTCAGCACTCTGACAGTTTACATGCCTTTATTGGGTTTCATGGTTTGTTTATCAAGCACATGTCTACGAACACAAGCACTCAGCCACTGTTTGTTAACTTGTCCTCTTTCTCCTTTCCTGCCCTTGAATATGTCACATACATAGTCCACACTTCGTTCAACATATTGCACTTCTGAAGTTGCAATGGGAGCAAAGCGTATTTACACTATGCTACAAATGGCAGCAGCGTGACGAGGCGCTGAGGGTCTATTATCCACGTTTGCCATATTTTTCCAGTTGCACAGTTGAAACATTTTCAGCTTTGGCTAAAACGCTGCACTGAACTGCAACAACAAAATCACCTGAAGCCTAAAAATCATTTCCCCCATAGACGGCTGTAAAACTGACAAACACCTCAGACTGCAAAATAAGTTATTATCACTCTTTGTGTTATTAATATTTATATCGATATTGTTATACAGTATGTTCAAACCAGAAATGCTAGTTTCTAGGTTGCACCAACACAACCATCCAGCTGGCTGAAACTTAAAAGAACATTTCTGATATTTCCCATAAGACCTTTTTTCTTCCTTTTAATAATAAGAAAAAACTACATTATTGTTAAACACAAGAAGGGATGACTAAACATGATTTCAGTTGGACTTTAAGAGATCAGGACTCATCATTTGTGGAAAGGCTGGACCACTCTAAGTTCTATGTTCCGATTAAGTAACTCACGGGATAACAACTACACGTTTTGATTTGTTGCTGTTTTTGTTATAGCTTGTTGAAATTGAAAAGCCCTTGGAAAAGGGAAGCAGGACGTAGGTGTAGAGAAAAGAGAAGCTGTCCTTCAGCAGGAGCAGCAGCTGTGGGACAAAGTCAACCAGCTAACAAGACAAAGTTCCATCCTGCTGAAATGTCCCCAAGCGAGACACTGAATCCTTTTTCATGGTTGTTGCTCTGCATCTGACCCTGGGGCCAAGTGAACAAAGGGTTCCATCTTCAGGGATCAATAGATTTTTACCTGGTGAAGTAAACATATAAAAACAATGTAGAAACCAGGGGCTTAACTCTATACACACACACACACACACACACACACACACACACACACACACACACACACACACAGCTCCTGAGAGGGGGATTTCTGACACAATTGTTAAGGCCTTTACACGCCGGGGGCGTTTTCTTCCTGCGAATAATTAAAACTTGAATGTATTTTTTTGAAATTATTGTTCTTGTCATAAATACTTTAAAGATTCAATGTGTAAGATATGCCAGAATTTAAACTTAAAACAATGAACTAACATTATCAGTAGGCAGTGTTGACGTTGTGTTAAAGACCTCTATGTGTTGTGTTGCAGAGATACTGTATCTACTAAAATTAGCATGCTATCTGACTAGCTGCACTCCGTCCAGTCTGTAATACCATGTGTTCCTCTAGAGGCGATATTGAGTCACTGTAGTGTTAGTCTGCCCTCCAGAACAGAGGGAGAAGAAGTACAGCTGCATGACCGGCTTGTAGATATTACAGTCATGTTCCGTGTCTATTTATAGTTTGTTTAATGGTTCAAAGTGCCATTAGGCTGTTCTGCCGAACATATAGCTGTCGGCAGCCCCGGGAAACAGCGTAGCTTCAGTTAGTAGTTAGGTCAAGTTTAGCCACAGCAGACTAACTAACTAACTAACTGCAGACTCCCTGTGACTGCTGGCACTGGGGCTTGTTCTGGCTGAGATCAAGTCTTTTTGGCCGCTGACTGGGGCGCTCCGTCTGACAGTGGCTGCCGAGTGCCGGCTCTGTCGACCTCTCTCCTCCCCCGGCGGGCTGCTCTCCTGGCTGCGGCGCCACCGGCACGAATATGAGGGTCGTTTTCTAGTTTCTGCCACTTTGGATTTAGTCCACTAAACAAACTAACGTAATGTTATACGGACACGGAGCAGATGTCTTTTGACCGGAGATCAGAGTTTCAGCAGTTTGGTTGAATTTTGCATATTCTTGTTCACACGACAGGCATTACACAGACGGGCATTACACAGACAGGGCATTACACAGACGGCATTACACAGACGGGCATTACACAGACAGGCATTACACAGACGGGCATTACACAGACGGGCATTACACAGACGGGCATTACACAGACGGGCATTACACAGACAGGCATTACACAGACGGGCATTACACAGACAGGCATTACACAGACGGGCATTACACAGACAGGCATTACACAGACGGGCATTACACAGACGGGCATTACACAGACGGGCATTACACAGACGGGCATTACACAGACGGGCATTACACAGACGGGTATTACACAGGAGTAAATGCAATACACAATATAAAGAATACATTAGAATAAATATGCCAAACTACTACAACTAAAACATTGGAGATTGTATTTGAAATACTGCCCCCTATTTCTTTGGAGCAGGTGGCTCAGAATTACACATTGAATCTTTTAACCTTTTAGAATGCAAATATTACGCAACTTCTTCTTTTTTGGGAACGTGGTTGATTGATGTTGTTACGCGAATAAAGACACCAACTAACCATGCTGTGCGGAACAGTTACAAAACAACAGCACTGAGGCTCCGTAATCTGAGCCAAGACGGCAAACCTAATTACTCCTTGATAGTGATGCGTGAAAGAAAATTCTTGAAAGTCAACTCACTAGCTTTTATCTTGGAGATTTAAGGATCTTTGTGTGTTCATATTTCTTCTTGTTCCTGGTTCTTGTTCTAAAAATATCTGAATAGGAAGTTGTGTTGGTGACACTGGAACATACAGAATTGATGCTTTATTGATTATTTAGTATGTGTTTGCTATAGATGATATAATAATGGTATAATACACTGATCTCATTCAGAGCACAGACAGTACATGATATACAGTGAACAATGAAAACACCAGCTTCTATACAAACCTTTCTTTCTTTTGGTTCCGCTTTCTCTCGCTGTTCATCCAGGCCGTGTGATGTGTTGTTTTGTCGGGGAACAATAGAATATCGGCGGAAAATCCAAAAGTTTGTCTTCGATGAAAACAAAATACTGTGTATCTCTGTAAAAACCCAGGGGAAAATTGGAAAAAACAGAACAAGAGGGCAAATGATGCAAAATGATTGTTAAAGCCCATCAGAGCCACGTGCAGTAACAACTCTCCAAACAAACCCATCTGTCCTCCTTTTTCAAGCCTTTATTCCTCACTGTTTAAGCCAGTTTGTTGTAAGGGGTTTGGTACTATTAACAGTTACATTAATGACCTTCTAAAATCACACATCAAACAAAGTCTTCTGGGTCCAATTATTTTTCAAAACAGAAAACTTTTTCAATCGAAGCAGAGCAGAACATCAAGACATTGGTAGGAATGTTACGTTACGTTCATTTCAAAGTTGGCCAGTTACACAAAGTATGAAAGTTCATTCTCGACCTTGTGAAATAGTGTTTCGACAGAAGGTTCCCAACTCGAGCTCCACTAACTTCTCTTTTTCTGAAACTTTCTGACACATCACAGTCGTCATCAGCGGATGGAGTTTGCTCAGTTGGCATGGAGATGGAGATGGGGCTGTTGACATGCAGGTAGATAGTTGATAGGATTTTCAGGACTTCTCTTTTAATGAAGAGTAATCTCCAGGGGGGGGAATTAAAAAGAAACACACACACACACACACACACACACACACACACACACACACACAGTGTTCAAGTGTTTCACTTCACCATTTAAATGTTTAAAATACATTTTGCAGAGAAAGTTATTTTGCAAATAGAATTGTTGTTATTCATGAGAATTGAATGTTGCATTCTATCTCCTGGTTAAACAGAAATCAGGGCACATTACTCAACATTTGATCAACCATTAATGTGATACTCTCTGGGTGATGCGTCCCTCTTCTCGGACTCGTTTACACTGTTGGTCTGTTTACTGTTGTTCCTGTGATTATCACCAATAAGACATTTCTCACTGAAAAACGAGGAGCACTACGTTTTCTTTCAGGTCTGTGATACATGCACTTTAGAAAATGACGTGTCACTTAGAAGTTACAAACAAATGAAGGCCTAAATGTCCTTCTAATTAATTGTAAAGTAAGTTGTAATGAAGGTTACTATCCAAAAGGGGCCTGCAGAGGCCATGCAAAATGTCTCTGATGTTCTTAAAGTCAAGAAAATAATCTTGGTTTATGTTAATTTTAGATTTAAATGTCAGCCCACAGATGGGAAGGTTTTGTTAGAAATATTTCTTTCTTTTTTCTTTTCTACTGTTTGCTTCAATTGAGCTGGTGTGAAAGTGTTCATTCAAAGTCTGGTGTGACCTAAACAAACGCAGTAATTGTAGATATCAGTACGGTTGTCAAAATAGTTTTTTTCTTTATGGGTGATGTGACAACAGAGACGGTAAATTAACACATCAGCTCCAGTAAAGTGCAGGTGACTGACTAGAAATTGCCAGTGTGCAGGTGGATCTGAGCTGCCATGGTACTACTAATAGACAGGGATGCTGCATGATATGGTTTCCTTATTACAACCAGGCAATGTTACTATATACTGTATGTAACGTTTAGTTCAAATGTGTTTACATTCTTCTGAATGGATAAAGATATTGTGTTATATCTACAGTAACTATGTGCATAACTAAAAACTTTTCAGGGAGCAGATGTCTACCTTTTGAGATCTTCAAAAACCATGAGACAACATTGTGAAAATCTTTCAAAGAGTCACCTGCTGCAGAAAAAAAACAAAGATGTTTGGATATGTTATGCCAAACTTTCACATCTGAGTAGAAGTTACTTGTTTATAATAGACCAACGGCGGTGAGGCATCGCAGTTACAAACTCCACTGGTGGAAAATAAATATAAATATATCATCTTATTTTCCACTTCTGGCCACCGATAGACGATACAAGATTTTGAGTCGTTGGTTTTGTAAGTATGTTCTTGTCTCTCTTTGGGAACAGGTTGGGCATGGAGCACGATGGCCAAGGCAACCGCTGCGGGGATGAAACGGCGATGGGAAGCGTAATGGCTCCTCTGGTGCAGGCGGCCTTCCATCGATACCACTGGTCCATGTGCAGCGGACAGGAGCTGAAGAGATACATCCAGTGAGTTCATGTTTGCAGTGAACATCCACAGCAAAGTGGGTGGACGTAAGCAAATACTAGAGGAAGTGTCGACTTCATAGCTGAGCTGCACCCTAAATGAATGAGGATGAGAGGATTAAGGACGTGATACAGTATGCTTGAAGAGTCACAGACATTGATGACAAATACGTAGCTTTATGTGGAAAGCACAAACCTCTACCAGGGCCACACGGCCGCATGTTTTTCATCTGGATCTGCTTAAAAATACACCCAAAAATAGAGAATAATGCTGAATGGCTGCCATGATGTCTGTAGAGAATACCTTAAATCCTTTCTGGGAATATAAGAAGCAAAGTTTCAACTTCAAACAGAGTCAAATAATGGCCATGTATTTATTTTGTTGCATATATGCTGATATATTTTTGCAGTTTTGACTAGATTTGTGCACCTGTCATCGCAATTTGCAACTGCACAATAAGCATGGCAGTTTATGTCTAATAAGCCACATGTCAAAGAATTTGGTCACCACTGGTATTATACCATTATGGCATAAGAAGAAAAACTTTTCCTTTTGTTTTTCAACAGCTGTATCACAAACAAATGTGGAGTGATCAATTCAGAATACAAAGTGCTTTATAAATGGCTACATGGTGCCGCTTTCCAGACCCTTACATAATCCCTTAGCACATGGTCAAACGTTCGATAAAGTTTCACTGGAATTTGTGGACTGATCTTTGGGATTACCTTAATAACAACCAACACATATTCTGCATTCTTAATTGTCTTGGAAACTGACTTTACTGTACCTAAATTTAAATCATTAACCTGCGGCTGAAGCTCATGATGTTTCCCAAATCATGATACTGTTGGATACACTTTAGCATTTTAAATATGTTCCTTTAACAAAAATAGTATCGCGTCATCGCCATCGAGTTTTTCACTCACACAAGAGCTGCACAAGAATCCATTTCTAACAAGGAAAGTTCAGTAACAAACTATTGACAGCGAATTAAAGGAGATGACAATGGCAATGTGCACTCAATCGTTATACAGCACACCGTTTTTTTAGAGCAGCTCCCGGCTATTTGACTTGGATCCATGGCAAAGACGAATCAATATGAAAAGCACTGCACTATGACAATATGGGATGAAAAACATGAACGCTTTGGTTCTGGAGAGAGAAAGTGAAAGCTTGGCGTTGACAGCTGCGATAACATATGTGAGGTGTTCACTTTACACTTACATTTGTCTTTCTCTGAGCAGGGTTCAGGCAGCCATGCTGGGATTTACTGCAGCTGAGCCACTTTTCACCACCTGGCAATGTGCAGCCAAATATGTTCAAAAGCTGAGATATAAATGCATAACTCGCACTGAAAGAAGAAATAACACAGATGTTCTGTGAAAGCTGTGAGCAGCATTCAGTTAGAATATCACACACAGGTTTTAAAGATGTGCATGTTTAAACAAGGGAGGAATTAGGATGTCTTGCTGCTCACTTAGAGCGGAAGTTAAATGTTACGTCCATCTGTTTTCTATTAAAACATGTCTTCTGCTTTCTTGGCTCATTAATTAGGCAGTGAGTTGAAGTGTGTGATGTGACCTCAAAGCCCAAGCAGGCGGAGGTTAAAACATACAGTAAATACTTAAATAAAAGTATTCAATGATGGCCAAGTCTAAAATACAGACAGGGATTGCAATTACCCGTACAACAGCTCGCATGGTAATTCCACATAATATTAATTTCTGCAGCACTAACTTTATTGGTACAGCAGCAGTCCTGTCATATTCACCACTGTGCTGCTCTGAGTTTTACTTCGCCAACTTTAAATAGCTGTCGATGAAACACCTCCGGCACATTTTACAATCGAAGCCTGAACTACCTCTGAGTGTCTGGAAGGCTTTTCATTTGAAACATCTGTGCAGTAAGTGTTGAGCTTGTTGAGTCGAATTTAAAACAGTATTTTTGTTCAAAGTGGAGCGAGTGTGACGGGACTGTGCGGTTGTATTCATGAATTAATCATTCTTTTGATAATCAATTTACTGTTTGAGTCATTTTGAAAGCAACAATAGAAAACAGATTCTCCAATATGAGGATCTGCGGCTCCTCTCTGTTCTTTAGAATTGTAAACTAAATAAATGTCTAAAACAAGCAATTTCAAGACTCTTACTTGGGCTCAAAGGAATTGTGATAAGCATTTTCATATTTCGTAAAAAATATTAAACTATTAACCACCAGGGAACGATCTACAGATTAATCGATAACGAAAATAATCGTTAGTTGCAGCTTTACTTAGAGCAACATAGTGAGTATGACAATGCTGTGTTATTGTACTGATGGATTTAATGCTGTGGAATATACATCATGCTGAATTTATCAAGGGAACAGGTAAACACGGAGAAACTGTTGAGTTTCAATTAACAGCAGCACATTTTAAACTGAAGCGAATCATAAATCAGGGAGGCTTCGTACTGAAGTACCATCAAATAAAGCAGGGAAGTTAGTGATAAAGCTTTGACTCTAATATTGAACTATTTTGAGTAAAGGCTTCCAATTGAGGTACAAAAAGTCCACAAATCCATTTAGAAAAATAATTGAATGTCTTAATAAGGATGGCAATATTGAGTCTCTGTTCGGTGTTTGACACTCCTTTCATTTCCTGACAGCACGTACGACTGTCTCTTGGATGACCCCTTCAAACACGACTGGCCGCAACTTCCTGAACTACCTGGCATCAACTACTCGATGGATGAGCAGTGTCGATTTGACTTTGGAGTGGGCTATAAGATCTGCACCTCAGTGAGTACAGCCCTCAGGCTCCCATTTAGTGCATATGTGCTGCCTGCACAGTGTGTTCCCGAAACCTTGTGCGTAAAGGAAGGAGACAGCTACGCTCCGATGTCTTATTAAAACATCTTGATGAGGAGATGATGAGGCTTCAGAAAAAAAACGGAGTTTTAAATATCGGCAGATTCAACAAGTAAAATCAGATGCAAGATTAGAGGGCGCTTCAAACAGACATCTGCTTACTTTACCGCAGTCGCACCTGCTGTCCGGCTAGTTCTCTGCAGATGGCAGGGGATAAATATTCTGCCACTTTTTTCTGCCGTCAGTAGAACTTTTCGTCTTCTTTCACTACTCACCTTGATCTACGGGGCTTATTTTTGATGTCACAGCTCCATGGAAGGGATGAGTAAATATGCTAATTAAAGCCTTGATCTAACAGGATAAGAAAGTTCTATCACCATGAAAAAACACCAGAAAATTGATATTTTATGGTTTGCTTTTGTTGTATTTGGGCCAAATGTTCAAGCCTTTCTTTTTCAAAATATTTTCAGACGAGTATTAATTCAATGTTGAACAGTTTAATGCAAATAAGTGGTAGTAGGAGTTCTTAATCTTGGACTTTTAATACATGATACATACATAGAAGACTTTTTTTCCCAAACTAAAGAAGTGAGTTTAATAGAAAATCTGAAATCTCAGCACCTGATGTGTAATTGATTTTATGATGAAGCTGATCGTATCGGATCGTCCATTCTTGGAGAATGTGTGTACTGTGAGCACTGGGCAGAGAGATCTTTACTTGATAACTCAGCTTTTGACTCTAAATCCAGGTCAAAACTTCTAAGAAAGCGTTTTTGATTCGGTCGGTGGACTTTTTGATTTGTGGCGCCAGAAGGGATGATGCCTGCATCGTGTGATTTGAACACATAAAAGGATCAGGATGTCAGCCGGATCCATCTGAAGTTTAATATCTTTCAGTTGACCCAGAGAGCTTTTGTTGAAGTTTGCTCTTTGCAAATACTGAAGGATAGTCTTAGATTTCTTATGATATTACACTTATGATGTAAGATACCAAAATATCAAGAAGTAGATTGAGTTGAATCCCGTAATCAGAGTTTGGAGTTAATTTATATATTGTTCCATCATTCCATCATGATAACATTATAATTTACATTAGCCCAATACTAATTTTTACAAATTAGAGCTTGAACACGCCTTATTTCGTACATATGTAGCACCTCCATTTATCTTGAGTAGGTTAAAAAAAAGACTAACATACTCAGTATTTGTTATGCAGAAAGAAGCTCAATATCTAAGTAGAAATTGACATTCTGCTCACTGAATCAGTACATCAAATCATTGTCAGTCGCTGCAGATCACATATTCAAAATGTTCATTGGCACAAGGATATAGTTCAACAGTACAATTATAAAGAGACAAGTATTTTACAAAGTATATTTATGCATGACATGGCCCTTGGGTAAGGTTCTGGCTTTAAGCACCACATTTTTGAGAACTGGAGGGACTGGGTAGCTGAAAGTATATTGAAAACAATAATGATCAGAGCTGCAATAATGGTCACACTGCAAATTGAGTGCAACAGGATGTCAGAATAAGCAGTTATCAAATGTATTTTTACCATCATAACCAAAATATACTACAACCTCTTTTTATTTTTTTTACTATGGAGTAATAGTAGCAATTGTAGCAAAACAATTGAGGTTGCCATCCCTAGTTAGCCTGAAGTGACCGACACACACTCTTTGCACCTTGTGTAAACAAAACAAGAGGGACAGAGCTGCAATTGGAGTAATAGCTGTATAACAGTTGTGCATCGGAGCCGAGGGGAGTCTTTTTGTGTCACAATCTAAACATGTTTTTGTTTGTTTGTTTAGAAAAAAAGCCATTCAGTCCTGAGAATTGTCTTGTGCATCTGCAAACAAAGAGACATTCTCCTGGGAGATTAAACAAGATTGGAGAAGGAGACTTCGGCAGACAGGTTCCCAGAGTCGTATTAATCCCTGCAGGATCTAAAGTGCAAGTTTTTTAGTTTTTTCTCTCGAAGTCGAATTAAGTGAGATGAGCAGAGGAAGTGGTTCTAAATCAGTGACCTTCACTTGTTGATTATTACCAGTCTGACTTCATCTGATACAGAATTTCCACCAGTCAGCATAACGTATTTACCATAAACATGATATTTACAGTAGCAGCCATGTGCAGATATGGAAGAATAAAATCTTTATGATAATTTAAAAAACATCTGGGGTTTTCTATTATAGCAATAGAATAGAATTATGTTTTACTCAAAAAGTCAGAATAGTGCAGAAGTGTACAAGAGGTCCTTCAGCCTGATTGCATGTTGCTTCCAAATCTGCACAAAAAGAAATCACTTTCACTCGAAATGACTTAACTTGAGATACCTTTCTGCTACACGGTAGAGCTACTGTTTAGCATCAGCTGAGTTGGCCAGCTTTGTGTCATTTGATGTGTGTAAATTGATGGCTGTAGCTCATATATGTCACATAGACAGTGGAAGTAGTCGGGGTACAGGAGCAGGATGTGCAGAACTGGAAAGCAGATGCAAAGAAATTGTTGGTTTTCTGAAGAGTTGACGTAGAACAAGGCTTGGATAAAGGACATTGGAAAAATCCCGACAAGCGTCAGCAAGTCACTGCTGATGTACAGGCTGACAAACGGAAGCTGAAGCTTCCCTGACAGCAAATACCATTCCAGTCCTGCATTTGAAAAGGATCATTTGTCAAGAGTGGCATCTCAGTTATTACCCTGCTTCGAGTAAACCTGTCCCACCATGCTAACATTTAGACCTGCAGTCTGTGGCCTCAGCTGGCCTTCCTTATCTCTTAATTTAGCAATACAAATGATGACGCAGTGCTCACTCACCTGCTTGATTTGTAGCTCGTAAATGTCAAATCCATGTGAATCTGTATCTGTACATCTATAATGTACTGTCACTTCACTTTTTTGGTTTGGCTCCTGCTCGTTTTAGAGTTTCTAAATCTAATTTTCTTTAATCTGTAACTCTTCCACATTCCACAACAACACTTTCAAAGCGATCTATATTTCATTTTCAAATTTGCTTTCAATGGACCTACTGTATCTGGGATTATGTTTTACTAAGCAGATATAATACAGGGATTAATCTAAATCTTACTCGTCTGGACCAGGTCGTGATCCAGTGAGCAGATGATTTAGAGAAAACTTTCAATCTTAATCCAGCTCATATTGTAATTTAAAATACTTTACTGGATACTTTAAGGATGAATTAATCTACACAAGCCAGATTTGATGAACCTGGTCGTGGCAGGTTGGCCAACAGACACTGAGGCTCCCCAGTAACCATTGCAACATAAATATCCATCAATCTAGAAACATTTGCATTGACAAATGATATTATTCCTAAACAAATGGTAAAGCAGATTCACAGTGCATTACAGCTGTTAAACTGCACTTGATAATGCATGTAACATCGTGACGTCCAACATTGTCTACTGTAAAACAAAGCTTTAAGAGTTCCATGTAATTTTAGATAAGGGAGCAAAGGAAAGGCTGATGGAAAAATCCCTTCCAACATGTTTATCTTCTTCCGCTAGCCAAATAAGCAAACTGTTGACAAAATAAATGACATCATGCAACAAAGATCTTGAAAGAAATGCGGAAATAATATCTGGCATGACATGGAAGCGGCAAAGTACTAGGCCTACACCTTTAACGTTGCAGAATAAAGTTTCATCAGTACAGACCTTGTTGCCCTGTAATTGAAACGGCTCGATACATCAGCAGCCAGTGTAGAATCTTCTGCAACTAAGGTTACTATCATGTGTCCATGCATCATATCACAAGGTGCTTAAAGTTTTAAATCTGCTGTTGAAAATAAACCAATGCTAAATACGTTATTAGCCTTACAAACCGAAACTTAAAGGAGAGAGATTTAAAGTCTAATAATTGAATTTAAGGTGACAGATGATGAAAAGTGTGTGTGTGTGTGTGTGTGTGTGTGTGTGTGTGTGTGTGTGTGTGTGTGTGTGTGGCCATTAACAGAGAAGTCAGATGCACTTAATAAACACTAACAAAAAGAAAATCCTAAAAAACAATGACTTCAAAACAAATACTTTAACAGTAATAGTATCAGGTTGTGGTAGAAATATCAGCTACAGCAGTAAAAATCAGTTTAAATTCAGTCTTTGCTGCCGCAGTGGAAGGTTGAGCAGGAAAAGGAAGAGAATATAATCACACACTTGGAGGAAAATGAGCACATTAATAAAACGGAAGGAGATTAGTAAAAGAACATGTTTAACCACACACATTTTCAGCAATACACGCCTAGCGCACATTTGAAGTACTATGGAAAACTATGGATATCTTAAATGCATTGAATATACAATAATGCTGGTAGTTATTCGATCCTCCTCTTGGTTCAGTAGAAGAGTAACTGCAGATGAGAAAGCGCTACATTACCTTGAGCACAGCCAGCCAGAAAAGGAAAGCGATCGACCAGTTTGAAGATCCCTCTCATCCTGTTGGTAGAAACAGGTTGTTGAGGTAATTTTAGGGCTCATGCTGTTCACAAAGCCTCTTGTAATAGGAATGCTCGGGGCAGCTAAAAAAATGTTATTTTTTGAGTTCTCTCAATCAGTTTGATCTGTTCTAATCCCCACTAAAAAATAAACACCCACTTTGCTTGGAGGGGAGGTTGCTCCCAAAGAAAACCTTCCTCGGCCACTAAGCTTCAGTGCCTGATGGTGGAGCTTATAACGCTTGTAAACAACCTTTAGGTCTGCAGAGTGTCAGCTGTCCATCAGATATAGACAGTGTGTCTGTGGAATGCTTAAATAGCTCTAATTCCTTTAGACATTATAATATCCTTGTTTTGTTTTATCCGTTTCGAAAGCATCATCCACATTACTGAGCCTTACTGACATGTGTGCTCAGTAGGCTATAATGTTCAGTTCTTGTGCAACCCTTAGTATCGGCATTATTTAATGTCACAGCTTTTTCTTTGAAATCAGTGATGTAACACAACGCTTCAGAACGTATGGAAAGAACATCTGACGGAGGATATTTCTTTGGTGTTTCAGCAGAATATTTTCCATTTCTGCCTTTCAGTCGTTGGGTTATTCATCGGCATGTCTTACATGCTTTACTTTACATATACTGTATCAGTTCCAGCTCACTTATCTTCACACATTTCTTTCCTACTTTCTGTGTTTCAGTTTCGTACATTTGATCCATGTAAACAGCTGTGGTGCAGTCACCCGGACAACCCGTACTTCTGCAAAACCAAGAAGGGGCCGCCTCTCGACGGGACTGAGTGTGCTCCTGGAAAAGTAAGTTTGTCTTTTACATGTGGTACTTCATGGCCAAAAGTGTGTGGACACCCCAGAAAACAAGACTAGAATGGCTCGGAGAGCGCAGTGCTCCGCAAAGGCCTAATGGCCAACTCCTTGAATGGTCCCATTTTCCGACTTGGGTGTCTTCGTGTGCTTTAATTCGTAATGTGGAAACAACGTGGACGCTACAAATAAGATGCGTTGTATTTTATTGCTCAGAGAGTTTAAACCACACGTTGATATCTGTTTTCCGAGTTGTTGTTCCAACTTGAGGGGGCGTTCAGCTCAATTTGTCTCGCAATGTTAACAAAGGTGAAACATAATTTGTGTATCTGAACAGAGATTCGGATCCTCTCCAAAATGTAATGGGTTCTTCCTCGGCCCATGCTACAACCTTCCAACAAGTTTCTGTAGTTTTTCCGCAATCCTGCTGAAGAACAAACAAACAGACAAAAACATGACCTCTTTGTTGGAGGTGCTAAGAAAACAATAGCAGCGTACATACAGCAGTTATACAATCATCTTATCACAAATAATAAACAATGAAAACAAAACCTGTGTTAAGTCACAATTAAGTCAGCATCAACATTACATCGATATGTGATTGTTGAAAACAATGGGCCTCCACTGTTCTGGGAAGGTTTTTCACCAGATGTGGAAACCCAGCTGCGGGGTTATTCTCCCATTCACTCACAATTAGTGAGGTGAGATACAAACCTACAGCTAATGCAATACAAATAGATTCACAGAACACACATTACACAAAACAAACTGTTTTTCAGATTCGGATACATGCTCACCCTGCACACTGAACACGTAAGAGAATGACTTCCACTCCAGCTGGCGCTGCACACCAACCCATTACTTCTGGAAACAGGATATCCGTCATAATGAGCTGTAGCTTCTCTCTCTCTCTCCATGCCCATTACTGCACGGTGACATCTCAGTCGTCAATCCGCCCATCCAAAACAGAAACCCATGCTCACTGCCCTTGCTGTTGCAAAAAAAATATCATATTGAACTGGATATCAAGAAACTCAATACTGACTAACTCTTTAAATCTACTTGTGAACTAATCCTCCCTACACACACACACACACACACACACACACACACACACACACACAACCTTCTTCAACTAGCAGCACTCACCCTTTAACGCCATATCCAACAACACACCAGTCCCATATCAATTACACAAATGTCAGATTATTTCCAATTATGCAATTCATTTCTTTAAATTGAGCACTTTATACTTGTTTATATATCAACACCGAACCATATATAATTATTTTGTATCTATGATTTCTTCTTCTTCTTATTATTATTATTACTTCTATTTTTGTTATTGATCATGTATTGTACATATGTGGTTTTTATGTGGTTTTTCCCCTTCAATCAATATCAACAGCATTACATTTATGGTTATTTGTCTTCTCTCTTAATCTTTAATTATTGATGTCATTATTATCATTGTTTTTATGGATGTAAAGTCAGACCTTAGACTACCGGCACTCACCACATAAGTTCGTATATTCCCAGAGTCCATAACACATCAATTACTAATTAATTCATTATTTTTATACATTTGTTTTTACCACCTTCATTCATATTAATGGTCTTTCTTATTTTATTTATTCAAAATCATTGTTTTTATTATTATTTACTCTCTCTACTGTTACACAATTACTGTTGTTGTTGTTGTTGTTATCATTACTGTGATGGTTATTATCCTTATTTACTTAACCATAGTTTTATTTATTTATTGTATTCATTCATTAATTCATTTTTATTTATTTTTTCTCTACAACCATTGTGTTCCCCACCTTTTCTGTTGTTTTACTTTTTTATCCTTCCACACATACATTTCCCCCGTGTCCATTTCCATCTATCTTTTGCTCCATTTGCCTGTCTACCTGACTATCTGTCTACCTGACTATCTGTCTACCTGACTATCTGTCTACCTGACTATCTGTCTACCTGACTATCTGTCTACCTGTTAACCTGTCTACCTGACTACCTGTCTACCTGACTATCTGTCTACCTGTTAACCTGTCTACCTGACTACCTGTCTACCTGACTATCTGTCTACCTGTTAACCTGTCTACCTGACTACCTGTCTACCTGACTATCTGTCTACCTGTTAACCTGTCTACCTGTCTACCTGACTACCTGTCTACCTGACTATCTGTCTACCTGTTAACCTGTCTACCTGACTACCTGTCTACCTGTTAACCTGTCTACCTGACTACCTGTCTACCTGTTAACCTGTCTATCTGTCTACCTGTTAACCTGTCTACCTGACTACCTGACTAACCTGTCTACCTGACTACCTGTCTACCTGACTATCTGTCTACCTGTCAACCTGTCTACCTGACTACCTGTCTACCTGACTACCTGTCTACCTGTTAACCTGTCTACCTGTTAACCTGACTACCTGTCTACCTGACTACCTGTCTACCTGACTACCTGTTAACCTGTCTACCTGACTACCTGTCTACCTGTTAACCTGTCTACCTGACTACCTGTCTACCTGTTAACCTGACTACCTGTCTACCTGTCTACCTGTCTACCTGTCTACCTGACTACCTGTCTACCTGTCTACCTGACTACCTGACTACCTGTCTACCTGTCTACCTGTTAACCTGTCTACCTGTCTATCTGTCTACCTGTCTACCTGACTACCTGACTACCTGTCTACCTGTCTACCTGTTAACCTGTCTACCTGTCTATCTGTCTACCTGTCTACCTGTCTACCTGACTACCTGACTACCTGTTAACCTGTCTACCTGTTAACCTGTCTACCTGTCTACCTGTATGTCGAATTGTTTGTCGCTCTTTCTTGACGTTTTTTTAATATGTGCAAAAACTTAAATACATTTTCTTTATGTGTTCCTCTCTCCTGTCATCGTCTGTAGTGGTGCTACAAAGGTCACTGCATGTGGAAAAACCCTAATCAGGTCAAACAAGATGGCGCCTGGGGCTCCTGGAGCAAATATGGCTCTTGCTCACGCTCCTGTGGAACTGGAGTTCGCTTCCGGACACGTCAGTGCAACAACCCGGCGTGAGTGACAAAAGCCACAATAACACGATTTAATTCTGTGAAGCATCATGAATACATGTAGAAATAATGGTACATGATGATTCCATCTGGCAGGATAATTGAAAGATGGAACTTTGTAGATGTCCTGAAGTATAACCTTGAGTGAACCCTGCCTAGTAATGAGTTTTATTAAGGCTTTCCTCTCCAGAAAGAGGACAGCATCCATTGATCAAAATGACGCATGTTTACACTTTTCTGACAAGTAACCTCTTCCTGGCATGAGATTAATGTCCTCTGTAGCGTGACGTTAATATCAAATATAAAATCTCTCAGGAAGAAAATTGGGCTCGATGGTGGGTTCACATCCCGTCTCATACGAACATTCAACTGTGGTTTATTCTAACATGACAGCAATGTTTCTTTAACTCATGACTATGATGTTTCCCTAACTATAAGCAAGGACTTTTAGTTTCCTAAACTTAAAGGAATAGTTTGACATTTTGGGAAATACACTTATTCACTTTCTTGCCGAGTGATGGAAACTATTCTCAATTCTAAAGACAATACGGTGCCGCTTCAGTGTAAGTGTGGGCATTTAATAAATCCGACTTTCATGCAGGAGGCTAGTTATGCCCTGTCAAAGTCCAACAATTACACAAAGTACTTTGTTAACCCAATGTTCCCTTCTTTAGAACCGCTACAGTCTTCCCCTAACTTTAACCGTGTAATATGCACATGTTCTGTTGTAAATGCTGAATAGCTTTAGAAAGAAGAACTTTAGTGGATGAGATCTAAATATTATAGTTAGGCATTATTCATTAAACATTAAAGCAACACGAGACACGTCGCAGGGCTCCAAAGAGGCTGAATGTCTTTCATATAAGTTTCTTCGCATCACTTTTCAAGCAGGTTTTGTTTTCACATTCTTTGTGTGGAAGAACTGCTCACAGTCCAATCAGCTCTGAAGTTCATCCATTGCCTCCCTCCAGGCCCTCCAACGGTGGCCAGGACTGCCCAGGAGTGAACTACGAGTATCAGCTCTGCAACACTGACGACTGCCCCAAGCACTTCGAAGATTTCCGAGCTCAGCAGTGCCAGCTCCGCAACTCCCACTTCGAGTTCCAAAATGCCAAACACCATTGGCTGCCCTACGAGCATCCCGACAGTAAGGCAGAAAAACGGCAACAGATTGTTTTGTTCCAATGTGAATAACAATGAAAGTTAAAGGGTTAAGCTAAATAACTTTTCTAAAGAGTTTAGTGCATGTTGACACTAATGTAAGAAGTACAACAGAAAGTCTTTGGGGTTTTATTACAGAGGTCGTCTTTATCAGTGTGAATTCAGATACATCTGGCTCTTAGCTCGAGGAACAAATGCCTAAAATAACAAACCATACATGAATCAGGAATAGCTCCTCAACCATAAGTCTGGTCTTCTGGGAAACGTAAAAACAAGAAATATGAATCCATCCGGTAAGTAAACCTATTTCTATGACCATTCGAGATAATATTTTCTGAATTTCAAAGGCAATGTCACCATTATAACCAAGATCCCGTGGATAAAGATGCAAGTAAATGTCCTCTCCCCCTTTTTAGTCCAGCTGGGAGTAAACTGTACATGTGATGGAAATACTACATTTATCATACAATGTTACAAATAACACAAACCTCCCATAAGTATTGAAATGGTAAAAATCACAATGAATATGGATCAGTATTCATGTATGACTGAAGAGCTCCCTGCTATACAGGCAGATGAATTGAGAATACGAGGGCCCACAATGCTTTATGAGGTATGGACAGATTTGTCTCCACCAGACCGATACAATGATACAAGGCTTGCTGGTGTGACTGCTTCGATGCAGCCATCACGTGACCTCAACAACCAGAGCTCATACCAGTGAAAGTCAGTTGAATTTGACTAAGATGTCTGCCGTCTCCCCTGCAGCTTCCCATCAGCCCGAATTTGACTGTAGAACAGTAAGCAACTTAAATCTTTAGTTTTTTGGCGATATTAACAAATGCCTTGAGGTGAGTTTATGTACAAAGCTCTGGATTTACCTAACATGTTGTACATTTACACAACTTGCAAGAATTACTGTTCAACCCTTTGCAATTATTTAATTACAATTTACAAACTGTTGGTTCTAGTATAATGCAAAAAATAAAAAGTCCAGTAGAATGGATATAAGTTCATGTAATGTCAATTACACAGATCTTCATGGAGTTAAAGCAAATGCACAGCATTACATTGTTTTAAAAGCTCCGCTGCACGATGTGTGGTGCTGTATTTTTTTTGCTTTGCCATTGTGAGACTCTGAGAATACAATATTACTTTCTTACTTTGTCCTCCTGTCCTCGCCATGCACCTTTGTGTTTCGTTGTTCACGTATTACAGCAACTGACCGGTCTTTACCTGTAATTAATCACCACAACCTTAACAAAGAATGTTCTACTGTACCAAACTCTTAGAGCATATCTCGCTGTGTTTTGCTTCTAATGTACCACTTTTAATTGCTCATTATTGCTCTGAAAGGAGGGCTGTCATTTGTATTCAGAACCTACCTAATCAGATATTGACTACAAGACCATCTCAAGATAGTTATTGTAATCTCTGCAGCAACAGCAGTCACAAGTGTTAGGATCAAAAGATCAAACATGTCATTTAAAAAAGAAGAGTGCGTGAGTTTAGAGCTATAAACTGGTACAATCTGACAAATAGATGTAGATTTACTGGGATTTTTCTTTTTTCTATTATGTGGGTCAGGATATTTTAATGTTACATGAGTTATATCTTACTTAGGAAAGTATTTGTAAAAACAACACATTATTTTATGAACAGATTTGAAAAATATTTCAAAATATTTTTCCAAGTTGGATTTTGCTACTTAATAATTCTACTACACTCTTATAATGTGTTGTCTTGTAGCCAACAAGAGATGCCACTTATACTGCACGTCAAAGGAGACCGGAGACGTGGCGTACCTGAAGCAGCTGGTGCATGATGGGACACGATGCTCCTACAAAGATGCCTACAGTATCTGCGTGCGTGGAGAATGTGTGGTAAGGACGTGTGTAAACTGTACTACGTTACAGTTCATTTAGCTGACGCTTTTGTCCAAAGCGACTCACAATAATCACAAACAATCACGAGGATACAACTCCGAACAGCAAGAATCTTATATATATATATATATATATATATATATATATATATATATATATATATATATATATATATATATATATATATATACTAATATTATATTATTTTGAAATATTAAAAGTTGCATTCGTAAACCGTACACATTAGCGGCCGCTGGCTGTTTGACAGCTTTGACTCAGTGTGATGTGCAGATGATGGTAACCTGCACAATCAGTATCAGGTTCAACATCGAACGTGCTGCGATTAGATCCACGGTTCTGAAACCTGAGATTTCACCCTGACAGCAGAAATAGATTAAAGCAGAATGTCAAAGTACACATAAGTACATGAGAAAGTACATGTCGTTCCTGTTGCTGCTTTTCCACAGTGTGTTCAAAGGTTAACGCAGTTTAGATGAAATATGTCAAAGCTGCAAGAAAGCCAAAAAAGCCATAAAAACATTACAAGGAAATGATAACGATTGTGTTGGTGGGCATTTCTAACTATGTGTAATACCAAGGTTGGAGAAGATGAGATGCATTTTGTAGGAGGAGTGAAACATTTCAAACGGTTGCTGTTCAGCTCACGAGAGTCAACAGATAAAAACACAGTTGGAAGAAGTACTCCGATCTTTAGTAAAATTAGCAATACAACAATGTAAGAATACAAGTCATGCACTACAAATGTTGTTTAAGTAAAGGTACAAAAGTATTTGAATCAAAATATACTTAAAGTACAAAAAGTAAAAGTATTCATTATGCAGAATGGCCCGTTAATGTACATTATATCATTGTATTGTAATTATTGATGCATCTGTGTCACTTTAATGTTACAGCTAATTGAAAAGTTGGATCTAATTTCAATTATTTATATATATTATATCTTAATGTTTAATAATGCATCATAATTGATTTGTTGATTATATGTTGTATTAATAATATGACTCTGCAAAGTAGCTAAAGCTACGAGATAAATGTAGTGAAGTATAAAGTGCAACATTTCCCTTAGAAATGTGGTTAATTAGAAGTATAAAGTGCCATAATATAGAAATACTCAAGTAAAGTACAGAACCTCAAAATTGTACTTAAGTGCAGTACCTCGTGAAGCCTTCTGACAGCTCGGTTTCCCTTTAAAACCATGTTTCTCAGCTCATCTGTCTAAACGTGTTTTCGGTCTCCAGAAAGTCGGCTGTGACAGAGAGATTGGCTCCATCAAAGTGGAGGACAAATGTGGCGTTTGTGGTGGGGACAACTCCCACTGTCGCACCGTTAAAGGAACCTTCACCCGGACACCAAAGAAACCTGGTAAGAAGACATGAAACCAGTACGATCACAATGTCCGACAGAAAACACAAAGGATATGTTTGTTTTACATTAACGATTTCTCCACATTTCTTCCCTGCATGTTTTCTCAACTCCACATAATGAATGTTTCTTATCCATGATACACTATGAGTGAATGATTAACCTTAATTAGACATATTCATACTGCACAGTTGTTATTGTGTCATACATGAATCATTGCTTTAGTAATTAAAAGCCCAATATGAAGATAATACACCAGATGGGGGCGGAGCTTTGACGCCATGCAGCGTAGTCCATTAGTTACATGAAGTTGTTTGGCTCATGCTTTTGTTCACAGACGCGTATCAGAACACATACTACTTATATCTCTCCATAACTGATAACCCATTGATTTACACTCAAGGATAAGGCTGGTGCTGTTCTATAACACCAGGTTATGGTCTATATTTGTAGTGATGCTTAGCTCCAGCCTTATCCTGAAACACTGATTCTTACAGAGACTTTTCAGTCAGTTTAACCCGCGGGTAGGTTAACTGTGAGTGTGAGGTACCTGTGCTGTAGGATGAAGCATGAGGGTTGTTTCTTTGGTACACTGTGCACTCTCATTTGGGATGATGGTTACAGACAAAGGCAACAAAAAGGCACTTTTTTAACTTCTCATATATCAATTCCTTCCTTTAACTTCAAGAGAACTCACTCTTGCTCCTCAGCATGTCGCGCACACTCCAGATAAAACCTGAGTGTCGTTAATATTTCTCTAAAAGATTTTGATTTGAAGGAAATGGTTTGTGGACTGCAGTTTTTCGATCTCCATCACATTGAGAAGAAGTGCTTATTTAATTTTACTTCTTTTAGCATCTGAAATCCAACCCCACTAACGAAGTCTGATTTCTGAAACAGGAATATAACTGTGACTCACAGTCCTCAAGGCTGAAGTGAACCAAAAATAGTCCTCTTCCTGCATAGTAATAATTTAGATTCCATTAGAAAGTGCTCTTAATGTAAAAAGGAGTGTTGACTGGCCTGTCGTAGCGTCGGGAAACATTTCCAGATTCTGTGTCCTTCGCAGGAGATGGATGCAACAAACACCTGTGTACCATTGAGATCAATAGAAAACTCAGATGAACAGATACCGGGGAGCACTTTCATTGTTGTTGACTGTTTACTGTTGCTAAAGTAAAGCCATGAAAAACATCTTCTGAGAAGAAGCAGGAAGCCAGCATGTGGTGTCTTGCCACAGTGCCGTTGTCTCCTTGAAGGGGCTTTTAAACTATAGCTGTGTTCCCATTTCCATCCCGTGTACTCATTCTAATCTGTGTTTGAGTTGAGCTTAACCTTGCAAAATGTAGTTTCAAAAAACAAACAAAGTGTGGTTACTAGATTTCTTTCAGGGTTTTCATTTTGATTATGTTGTATTGTCAATTACAAAAAGAAGTAAACTCAAACAAGACTCTCATTCTACGTCCATGCGACTCTTGTGCTCTGTGAAGCTGAACAGTGGTGCTTTGAGCTAAATGCTAACATCTGCACGTTCACAGTGGCAACGCTAAAATAATGATGTTTGACGGGTATCATTTTCGAGTTAGCATGCTAACATTTGCTAATTAGCAAAAAACACAAAGTATAGCCGAGGCTGAGGCCATCAGATTTGCAAGGGTTTTTATTATAAACACAAAGTGTTGGACAAATTCAAATGTTGACCTGATGATGGCGCTACATGAAAAGAGAAGGGATAAGCAAAGTTAAAGGAGAAGTCAGAGGATCACTAAAGTCATCAGGATTCATCCTCTTGGGATCATGAATGTCTGTTCAAAGGTTTATGGCAATTCATCCAATAGTCCGTTTGAACCAAAATGATGGACCAATTGCCGCTAGCATGGCTGAAAAGTCCGTTTGAATACTTACATTTACCTCATTTCTGAGTGTGATGTAGTGTCCTACAATGCAATGCACTGTGCAAAACAGCATACCATGACTATTAAAGTGCATAATGCTGTATATGTGGTACGTACATAGTATAGAATTGGGACACAGCTTATGAAAATATGTTTATTGTTATTATCAGACGCCTCTCAAGACTAAAGACAGATGACTTTTTCATTACATTGTTTGCTGTTTGTACACAGAACAACACAAGAGCACAACATAGCAGTGTTTAATGTTTGTATGGAAGATGTGTATGTTATGTTACACTGAGTGTTTGAAGCTAAACAGTTTTAAAAACTCAGTCTGGTCTTAAAATCCCAACCTGACTGTAACGGACATTCAGAGAAGGAACATTTGTACAAACTGTGGTGTAATTGTGCAGTGGCCACAAATGTTATAGTATTAAAGTGCGTTGATGAAAATCCCTACTGAGATCATAGACGTGAGAAGAGAAATAGTGTCCACCACCACAGATCTATGTCAGTTCTATTTCCTGATGTGCACAATTTGCATTCACAGCTAATAAGAGAGTCAGTGGAGTGTGCAGAGTGACAGTGTGTGACAGTTGTCACAGCCCTCACTCCCAACAGTCAGCTTTGTTTGGATTAAGACCCTTATTAATTAGCAAAGAAATAATTAAGCCCGTCTTTTATTCATTAAATGTATTAGTTTATCTGTCTTTAAAGGTTCAATGTGTAATTCCGAGTCACCTGCTCCAAATAGGGCGCAGTATTTCACCTTTACAGCTGGGTCCATACGATCTAAATCATCAAATCCAGCAGTTATTAAAAAGCCAACTACAGTACGTTAACCTGTTTATATTTCAGGTGTAGTAGTAGATTGTCGTATTTGTTGTTTTCTAAGTCAGTGTATTATAGTGTATTCTTTATACTGTGTGTTGTATTCTACTGCTATATTTCTCTCTTCTAGTGTTGATATATTTCTTCACTCCTGTGTCAGTTCATTAGAGCAGACTGCTGAAACTCAGAGTCGGTCTAAATATCACTGCTGTCTTATAATCTTCACGTGGGACTTACATATCTGTGTGTTTACTGTGGCACTGGGGGCTGTACGCTCCATGTCACGTTCCTTTTTGATAGTTTGTGTATTTGCTCGGGTCCAGGCGGCAGAGACGAGGAAACGACTCATGATTTTGTTTCATCCTCCGCTCGAACATATTAATGCTTCCCGGGAGGAACTAGTCAGTTAGCTGATTTCATGAGATATCTCTGCAACACAACACACAGACGTCTTTAACGTCAAAACTGTTACCTCTTCACATTCTGTTGATAATGTTAGTTCATTGTTTTGATATTATACATTTCAACTCTGGCATATTATACACATCAAACCTTTAATCAAATGTGTAAGTTCAGAGACAGAACTTTTTCATTAGAGGCTGCTTCCCTCAGGTTATCTCCGCTCTGCAGCCACACAGGGTGCACGCACACGCACACACACACACACCACACACACACACACACACACACACACACACACACACACACACACACACACACACACACACACACACAGATGTGTTGCTTACTGTGCAGTGTTAAACTGAATGAGTGTGAGTAAGTGCCAGCATGAAGAAAATAACGTAACAAACGTCCCATGCATTTACTTTTGCAATGGTTTCATGATGCCTTCTGAAAATCTGTGTCTGATACCAGCCTCATATGTCATGACTGACTTGTCATTAAATTGTTGTCCAAGCGTCGTGATGTCATAAAGTCAACGTCAAATTAAAATTGACGTCCATGACGGCTTCATTAAACCGTTTCAGGATTGTTGAAACTGTGATTTTTTCTTTTTTTTCTTTTTTTTCTTAACATCTCTGTCTCTTTTAACCACTCACATTTTTTAACAGGGAAACAGTTAAGCAAGAGAGCCCAAAAAGAAACCCCTTTGTTGGAAAACACAATATGCAAGTATCCAGTGTCACTGAATCCCTCACAACTACCTTTTTCCTATAGTATACTCTGTGCAGCTTGTAGTGCAGATGGATGCCTAACACTGTAGTGACTTAGAGACATGAGTGATAAAGCTGCTGTTTCTTCTGTTTCTTGTTACTAATCAAGTGTCTATTTAGGTCTGACTGGACTGTCGGAACCGTCACAGGTTCATTATCCAGTCAAGTGTCTAAAACTCTGTATAAGAACTTGTTTTTGATATGTTCTGTCGTTTAATGTAAATTGCTTCAACAGCCTAACAAACTAACTTTTACAGCCTTTGTGCAGACAACAAAGTCACATTAAACCAAGAGGCAGACCTTTGGAGGCAATCTGGGATGTTGTTGGCATATTTAGAATCTGATTGATTGAACCTTCAACTGGCATGCTGATGCTCAGTTCAATCACACACACACACACACACACACCCAACTGGGTCTTCTTTGATAAATCTAGCTTAGTGTGCAGTATTTCCAATCAGTCTACAAAAGAAATCTGATTCAATTGTTATTTCTATCGAGCCTCTTTTACAGAATGTTCTCTCAGCGACATCTTTTGACATTTTCCAAAAGGTACATTGCAATTAGTTGTCTCCAATATACTGCACACTGAGCACCGCCCCTGCTCTGCCACCTGTTATGACCGTGTGTGAACCCTGTGACATTCATAATCCCCTCGGCGTCAGCACCGCGTCAGCACCGTGTCAGCGGGCCCCGAGTGTCGGGCCTGCCTGTTAATCCAGGAGCGAGTAATTACAGCGCCACAGTTCAGTTCTGGTGATTGGCAAGTGTCACCCTGCCAGAAAATATAGTTTGCCTCCTCATCAGATGTAAATTCCTCTGCTCCCTGCTATGCTAATTAAATGTGCCTCCACCGTAGGTGAAGTTGTTGCAGAGAAACGGTGGATTGGAGAGGAGAGGAAACACTGCGAGTCTCACTAACTGATTCATTTCATTTTGAAGGGAAGACCAGAGGAGCCTTCTCTTTGCCCAAGGGAGCCCGAAATGTGTTTTTAAATGAAACGGAAGACTCTAGAAATGTCCTCGGTGAGTCACGGTAGGTTTGTGAGCGGTGGACATCCCTGACAGAAGGTCACTTTGCTGCCCTGTAGTCTGAAAAACCCTGTTCCTCACGCCTTATTGAAACACGGCCGAAGGCATTCACATCCTGTCTGCACATAATGAAGTTCAATTGAGAGACCTCCAAGTTATGTAACAGTAACACAAGGATATGTCGGTATTTCTAAGTGTCCATTGAAGACACAAACGATGGATGTGAATGAACGCCTGTTTCAATAATAGTTTTACCTGCAGGCTTTTACAGTGAGGAGGAAAGTCGACTCTTTACCATTTTCCTTTTCAAACATCTTTGTAGAGCAAAGAGAACCAAACTTCTGAAACATACGTGATGTCCACCGCTGCAAACAAACAGATTATTTCTGTATCTGCTTAACTTACCTGTCTGTGTCTTTATCTTTCCTAACCCTCCCTCATCTGCTTCTGCTGCTGCTGCTGCTGCTACAAACTTGGCAAAGGTTACCTTAAGATGTTTCTCATTCCTCCTGGAGCTAGACATGTGATCATCCAAGAACATGAGGCCTCCCCTCAAATTCTTGGTAAGTTTGACTTCCTAACATGAACACATGTATGAAATGAGAGGGGAAATGTCACCGTCCTCCTCATGTTTCCAGGCAGACTAATGTAATATAATAGATTTGAGGCTTTGCATGATTTATGTCTTGTCATCTCTCAGGCGGAGAGATTTAGTCTTCTTATTACTCATTTATTATTTATCAATCTGTTAAAGAGAGATTAGTGGATTCTCTCTCTGCTGCAAGAATGTGGGACTACGTGGAGGTGAATTCATCGTCAAGTTTATTCAGAAGGAATCAGCTTTATTCATGACCAGGATAATAGAAACATGGCATGAATGATCAGAATGAAATATCTTCATATTTATTATAAACTGGAACCACTGCAGCATTGTGCCGAGGAACCATGATCTATGTGTACTGTAGAGAAAAACAACAGCTGTGCAAACACCCAATTTTGACATATGTTGATATTTATTTGACAAAAGCCTCTAGTGGCTACAGAAGTTATACTGTAGTAACTGTTGTACTTTTAGAGCAAAGGAGGAAGAAGAACATTGTGGTATTACAGAGCCACAATGTCCTGTGGGAGGTCGGGGGGAATAGATGTGTCAACAAAACTCTTTACGCCTTGCAAGACGAGGCTCAGGTGACTGACAGAGACAGCTGAAAGAGGTTTAGTTGTTCAGTTAGCGTGACATCTTGTAGTGTAAAAGAAGGCAAACAGTGAAGAAGCAGAAAACAGAACTGTCCTTGAAAAAATAGTGACGCTTGTTCATCAACCCGCCAAGTTTCTTTATTCTTTCATATTTATGACTTTTGTGAGTTGAACAAAATAAGAAATGTCAAATGAAAAAGGACCCCTATAATAAAAGTTCCTGTATTGCAGTTGTTTTGTTCAGAATGTAACAGTTAAACTTAGATAGTTTCCCATTTTCAAATCCTCCTGAAATGTTTTAATTGTACAATTTTTAAAAATGAAATCTCAAACAACATGTTCAAGCCGACAGATAACATTGTTAACAGCTCGTACAGCCAATAAGGCTCAGCAGCCAGTGAATAGGCTAGCATATTAGCTCGCTAGCGGTAGTGCTAGCTTGGCTATCCCTGTTTCATGCTGCAACAGTGCAGCTTAACCACTTTGTTATTTATTTTTATCTTAATAAAGTACTTATTAGCACATAAATCATCTTGTTTCCCTAACCCTAATTAAGTAGTTGTTGTACGTAAACATAACTAAAAACTCGACCAAAGCCGTGTCAGATTATTTCTGGAGGACAATTACAGACAATGTATTTTGCAGACTGTACACACAGACTGTACACACACAGACTGTACACATACTGTACACACACACTGTACACATACTGTACACACACACTGTACACACAGACTGTACACATACTGTACACACACAGACTGTACACATACTGTACACACACACTGTACACATACTGTACACACACACTGTACACACAGACTGTACACATACTGTACACACACAGACTGTACACACAGACTGTACACATACTGTACACACACAGACTGTACACACAGACTGTACACACACAGACTGTACACACAGACTGTACACATACTGTACACACACAGACTGTACACACAGACTGTACACATACTGTACACACACAGACTGTACACACAGACTGTACACACACAGACTGTACACACACAGACTGTACACACACTGTACACACAGACTGTACACACAGACTGTACACAGACTGTACACACACTGTACACAGACTGTACAACACACATGTACACACACAGACTGTACACACAGACTGTACACAGACTGTACACAGACTGTACACAGAGACTGTACACAGACTGTACACAGACTGTACACAGACTGTACACACAGACTGTACACAGACTGTACACACACTGTACACAGACTGTACACACACATTGTACACACACAGACTGTACAACACAGAACTGTACCACAGACTGTACACACACTGTACACAGACTGTACACACACTGTACACAGACTGTACACACACATTGTACACACACAGACTGTACACACAGACTGTACACAGACTGTACACAGACTGTACACACACACTGTACACAGACTGTACACACACTGTATACAGACTGTACACACACATTGTACACACACAGACTGTACACACACACTGTACACACACTGTACACACACACTGTACACGCACATTGTACACACACACAGACTGTACACACACACACTGTACACACACATTGTACACACACACACACTGTACACACACACTGTACACACAGTTTCAGCATGTGGAGACATGCAAAGCTTGACAGGAATACTGCCTAGTTACAGTTACTTAAGGCCCCGTCACACATATCCGTATGACAGAAACGTATGCCAGCGCATACGAAATATCGGCAATAGGTTGATATAAATTAACGGTAAGTTGTGATCGTTTGAAGGACGCAGACGTTTCGCCGAACATGCCAGACATACGGCCCTGTCACACAGCTCCGTATGGCAGAAACATGCCGCCGTATATGAAAAGTAGCTCAAAATGTATCAGAGTCCAAATACGTCCAACTTTTCCACATGCGGTGTTGTAACTGATGCTATACATAATGAATACATAACAAATTATTATACGTATGTCAAACCTTGATAGCGTATCACTTACTTATGTAAAACGTATCAGAGCGTCTGGACAACGGAGCTGGAAAAGTGCCATCTGGTTCACGTCATGCTGATGCTGGAGAACAGAATGTACTCTTGTCGCAGCCTCTCAGCATCCTCCATGCTCTCTGATGATGGGCTGATGTATTCATCAAGACGTGCTGTGAAGAAGTGAGGATGAACTACTCACAGGGACCCTATATACTATATTCAAACCCCAATAAGATCCCAAAACTGTACTGTAGAAACACGTTTAATAAGTTACTCCGTCGTCAGGCATCATCTTAACATAGGGTAGGAATAGGTTATCCACTCTTTATCAATACATTGGCTGTAGGGTTCACCGTCAGCCGACGTAGCCTATATCTAACGTTCCTCTAACGTAGTCACGTAGGTATTTACGTACTATATTTAAGTAGGTAAATATTCACGTACGTATTCCGTATTCACATATGTCTAACGTAACGTAACGTCTGCATATCTTATGAAGCACACGTCGGGTACAGTCCGGTCATTTTGAACATGCTCATGCTTATTTATACCCCACATATCACACAATTGCCTCCAGGGACTTCAGGGAAAGTGAATGTCAGTAAAAAATAGTCACTCCCTGTCACTTTTTGTTTTACATGCATGGGAGTGATATTAAGGAAGTATGACTCCCTGGAGCCATCAAGATCATCTTTTTTATTTCCTGCTCTGGGATTATTATTCAGATATAAAAGCTGGTGGAGGAGCCGGTGTTCACCACATTCGTCTAATCCACCACCAAGGTATAGTGACAGTCACCTTCCATTTTCAGTGTGATGCGTCTCAAAGCCTTAGCAAAGGTCTTGACACCCGCAGATAAGCATTATAGTCATTGCCCCTAATTATCCTCCCCGTGTCAGTGAGTTTCTTGAAGTGATTTGACAGGCAGCATTGTCTTATCTCCAATCAGACTCAATCACAGGCATTCTGGAGAATACTGATTGCTATTTCTATATAATGATGAGGAGAATGATTAAAACAGAATATAAATAAGATTTAATCAGAATGTTTTTTTTAGTAATGGCAGCGCACGGCTCTTCTGCCAACATCACGTGCTCTCTCTGTCGCTTCAACAGACACAACCACTGAGCTTTATGCAAATAAATGCGCAATGACGTTGCCAATGTGCAAAAGAGCATATGACGTCATCTGGTGACTCTTAGCGACTTTTGTAGCGAGTACTAGCTAGTTTAATTGAAAATGATTTGGAAACACTGCACAGGACACAATGCATTGCGTCTGGATGCCGCTGATACCGTGTGAGATTTTAAACCAGGCTCAACGCTGTTAATATGTTACTTTATTAAGTTTTAATGTGTTTTTATGCAAGAAAGTAAGATTCCCAATATGTGGTCAGTTCATCCTGTTTGTAAATTTGCTGCATCGTTTTCAGAGATGTGATGGAGCCGCTGGCACGGTGCATTGAAACGGCGGCCTGGCCATCAGTCATGTGATACGTCTCGCTTGATATTACCTCATTGTGAAAAGTCTGCTGGTAAAATCATACTTAATGACTCATTTAGTCGACAGTATGCAGTACATAAATGGAAGTCAGTACATTAGTCTGCGACACAGTCTTTCCAACACAGCCCTGGAATTTGTTGCCCAATATCAACATGACCTACCTTTGCGACAGTGTTAGGGCCCACAGATAGTGAACCTCTCGCCTGAATTACATAACCAAAACTAGCTCTACCTCTAATCCTAATTGTACAGACACTTCCTGGAGCCTGCTGTAATGGCCTGTGATGGAGCATTCACCTCTCCATTAGAAAAGAGATTAGACATTAGAAATAGCCTCCAACATCACAAAGCATGTAAGAGGTGGTTGTGTTATGAACAGAAGGAGCTTAAGCTGGACACAGCTTTCTGTGTCCTGTTGGTTGTGGTAATAAGAACATAGTTTCCTATTAGAAGATCTGGATGAGGGGCTGATGGTAGGAAATGGTAATCCGGTGGCAGCAGGAAGCAAATGGAGATAATGGAGAACAAGGGGGAAGCTTGGCAGGAGGCAGGGCTCGATTGGAGTCTAGGAGGTTGCCTGCAGGTAGGAAGGGAGACGAGCAAGAAGAAAGGCATGCAAGGGATGATTCTGGGACAGAAGACAGATGGGTCAGTCACAGGAAACACGGAGATAATGAATCACAGGAGATATAAACAAAGGCTACCTTCAGACTGCAGATTTTGTTACCCACATGTGATATGTTATGACTAAGATTTGTTTTTTATACAACAGTGTGAACAGCACAAATAAAATGAAATCAGATCATTTCAATTCTGATGTTGGCGAGCCGTCGTCATCCGAAAAACGACTGTATACTCGCAGTGAACCCTGAGTGGGCCCCTTTCCCGAAGCACAGAGCGGGCACATTTTGAGAATACTTATCATTTCAAACGCACAACAACATTTCACAGACCACTTTAGAACACTTGCCTGATTCCTCCTCATTAATCACCTGGCAGAGTGCAGGATTTCATTATTAAAGTAATGGTAAAAAGCAGCCCACACAACTTCAGCAACTGTGAAGATGGATAGAACAAGCTTTTCCTTAAAGGTTAAATTGTTTTTTGTTTTTCTTTAAATCTGTTTATGAGTCCCAGCAACAAATATTACATCAATTGTGAATACACGTTGATCTGAGCACTGCACAATCTGCAGGCGAGAATACGCATGTAAATGTTTTGGAGCATCGACAAGCAAAATCCTACACCACCTTCTTTAAGAGGTCCAGAGTGCGAGCACGTTTATGTTTAATACTCAGGACGTCCAGCTGCGACGGTCTGTCCTGTGTCGTGGTACTTGCAAGATATGAAGCTGAAGCTGCAGGGCGCACTCTGGGCTCTCCCTCACTAACTTAGTCTCTGACGTATATAAAAAAGAAAAATACGGATCAGCAAAGATATATATATTTTTTTATATTTGTTTATTTTTCCGCTACTAATGTCTCTGAAAATACAGACATTTTAATAATGTGCACAAAATGTAATTGTAATTTTTTTTTATGAATCAAAACATCAAAAGAAAAATATTCTCATTACAATAGGCCTAATTGCTGACAGGCAGGGAAGGGGCCCGTTCGGACTGCGGGGCCCCTCGGGGGTCTACCTTATGGGCATGATTCGTGAAGTCCAATGTTTTGTTGACTCGTACATCCTGCTCCGGCCACGTCTCAACATGGACGGCTCGATAACAACATGACCTTACTTCCTCCTTTGCTCCAGTCATAATTACTACGGACCCTTTATTCCCTTTGTTCCCCCAGATTGGGAACCTCTCGACTAAACTACCAGTAAACAGTATAAAGTAGTTGAAACGAGCTCCACTTCACCCAGTATTCCTGTAAAGTATAACAAGTATAGTACACACACCTTCTGGAGCCAGCCTGTGATGGAGCATCAAGAGAATCGTCTGTGAGACCTGGTTGGCTTTATTTTGACAAACCGTGGATCTGTGGAGGAAAAGACAAAATTCTCCATTGCAGAAGAAAGAGTACGAAAATACACAATTAAATGGGTTTTATAAAGAGTTCATCTACAGGGTACATCCCATTCTCCATTAAATATGCCGTCAATTTCAGCATGAGAATTATTCCTCTGCAGGATCCATCTTTCCTGTCACTGTCATTATCTGTGATGACATGTGCTGATGGATCACTTTGAAGATCTTTCTGACTTGCTTACATTTCATGGACTAGCTGCTACATCGTTTCCTGCTGTCAATTCTGCATTTATGTCAAAGTGTCAATATTTTAAAAAGGTAGCACAGGTTTTAAAGAAAAACAGTAAGTTTCTGGTGCTTTTATTAATTAATGGCATCACCTGTTCAAATCCTATTTTCTGCTGCTCCAGGCTTGGAGCACAACACAACTTGTGTCACTGATGGTATAACATACTGCTCATTATTATCTTGATGCAGATGTAAAACAGTTTATGCGCCTAATGATTTATAGACAAAGACCTTCTGTGCTACTATAACTTTGTACGAACTAATGGCAATCAGTGCTAAAGGAGCTTTTATGGATATGAGCAACACTTGAGTACATTTGTGGGCAGTGAATGTTTTGCCAAACTGTCAAATAACATTAATCTTACTGGCATTTATACTACAAAAGAACAAGTGAGGCAAATCCAAGACAGGCCTGATATCAAAGCATGTCAACATTATCAAGAAACCTGAAAAGAAAATCAAAATAGAAACATCTGGCGTTGAATTTAGAGACAGAATCCACAACAAACTCATTTAAATATCTGAACAAATAATGCTTTATTTTAAAAGAATTAAGATCAAATAAAGAAAGCAAAATTAATTTTTAAAGTCTTTATTTTTCTTTAAATTTCTCATCACGCTGTATACAATATAAGATCATTTTCTATGAGTAATGTCAACAAACCCCCAAACAAGAACTTAATATTATTGTATTTAAACTGCCGGAAATGTGAATTATTTTTCTCTCAGGCAAGGAACAGAATTCAACATGGAAACAATAAATAAATGCAAAAATGATCGAAATAATTTGAATAAGCTTCAATTAGTTTGTTTCAATTAGTTTCAATTTCAGTCCTGTTTCCTGTTACAGAGTATTCCATGTAGACAAAGCTGAGTCATTAACATCACTCGACATGATGCCAGTGTAAGCCTGGAGCACCAGAGGGAATGATCTGCAGCGTTTTAGCATCTTTTAATTGCAATTCATTTGCATTTAAATGCATCAGATGTATTTAAAGCAGATGACAAATATGCCCATTTTCATTTCAGCCTCTCATGTCAGAGAAGTTCTATTATAATCCAATTTTAGAAGCTTGTTTTGTATAATTTATAGCATGAAACTTTGTAATGGACATAATCATTCCAGGCGAGTGCCAGGTTTCTTTGAAAGTGGCTTATAACCAAATGACTGATTACAGCAATCAAGAACCAGGCAACGGGGCATTACATTCTCAACGGAAAAGGAGAGGAGGTCAAGTCCAGAAGTTTCATTGACTTGGGAGTGGAGTGGCACTACATCATTGAGGACGACGTGGAGACGCTGCACACTGACGGACCTCTGCACGACCCCGTAGTGGTTCTGGTAATAATGCTTATTACCTATTGTACGTTTAATCACAGCTGATAGGGTTCAAAGCATGCCTCTCCAGGGTGCATATTCACAAACGGTCTGAGGATATGCTTAGAGAGATCCTAACTTAAATCTTTACTTAGGAGTGATTTAGGAACATCCTCAGAGCGAGAAAGGGACAGAAACTTCTACCCTAACACTTATCACACTTTCTTTTAAAAAGCTGTATTTGGTTGATCAAAAGAGAAAAAGGCACTGTTGCTGATAATGGGCATAGAATGGACAGTGAGATCGATCCCTCTATTAATACATGGTGTAATAATGGAAACGGTTTTATGTAATGAATATGAATTAATTGTAACCATACTTTAAAAGTAGCCAATTTCAAATGTTCTGAAGACACAGGCCAGATCAGTCGCCTCACAGGTGTTATAGGTATTCGCTTATGTTTGTTTAACATGCTGGTGAATGTATGCCAAAAATCATCGTCATTCTAAGAATGTTCTTAGAATTTCATCACCAGGAGTCTTTGTAGTAGGAAGCTTTAGAAATACAGGCCCAGGTCTGCCATTGATAGAAAAGACTTTACCTTGTGATCTCAGAACAATATTGTTGCCCAGACTAGACATGACATGTTTATTGGTGCCAGACAGGAAGGAGAAATTATACGGATCTCTCAATTGAAATGATTAAATTAGAGGACATTTATGAACATCCTGAGCTCCAAAAGCACCAACGAGAGGTGATGTGTATGCAGGACACATCTGTAATACCAGGATATATATATATATATATCTATATATATATATATATATATATATATAGATATATATATAGGAGGAAGCTTTGATGAGTATGAACCATGAAAATTGCCAACAACAATTTCCCGTAGCTCAAGGTGACACCATTATATGCCTTTCTTTTAGTCCGACCAACAGTCGTGAGCTCAAAGATACCAAATATTGCTGTGATATAAAATACAAACACTGGGTAATTGTCACATCTGATAGCTTGAACCTCAAATTGAATTAAAAGCTTTAATTGATCAAAATACTTTCTGATGACTGACAAATGTCAGCTCTGATTAATCTCGCACCGCGTCACACGGCCAACATAGTTTTATGCATTCAGAGGTGTTGCTCCACTGTTTCAAGGTTGAGCAGGATTAAAATATCATGAAATCTGCATATTTGGAGCTGTACGTCACTTTTGGTTCAGCATAATGAAGAGAGAGAAAATGCATAAACTAGTGATGCAGCGTGTGAGAGAACAGAAAACCTTCCTCCTTCCTCTCTTCTATAACAGACATGTCAAGTCTAAATGTCTGAATGATAAAAAGCCCTTTAACTGACAGATGAGGTCAGGAATGTTCCTTATTCAACGTCTGAAAAGGGCTCTATTGTGCTTCAGTCACCCTTACAGGAATGAAGACTTGCTAGTAACAAGGAGCTAATGCTATGAAGGGCTATTAAACCAGTTCTAATAAGCACTTTCTCCTCCTGCATCCAAATCGTCCACTTGAATAAGTTCCCCAGGCCAAGATCAGAATTCATTAGTGAATTTACCCCTCTGCTCCTAATGGTGTAGAATAAGAACTAATCTGTTTTTCTTCTATCTTTAAATCATTTTGACTCTTAATTGGAAACTTCAAAGGTTTCAATCGTTTTCTTTCAGTAGTGCTCCAGAAGTAATTACATGATATGTAGCTTATACAAGCCTATACAAGAAGATCTTTGATAGGATTAGTCATTTGTTTCTGTTTAGAAGTTGGAGTGCCATTATTTATTAATGTCTTCAGTACATTTTTATTTTTATTAAAGGTTTATTGAACCAACGCACACAATAATCTCCCCTTTTGTTTCCTCCTCATTACACATTATTGATTTTCTAAATTGCCATTCATGAACTCTCCATATAATTACAAATAATAACAGACCGTTTGTTCTAACCACACGGAGGAGAGCGGCGTATCTGATGGAAGGTAATTAACAGTTTTCCCATGAACAATATTTTTCTGATGAGCGATCTAATGAAAGCAGAGCAGGAAAGTAGTGAAATGGAGGGTCAATCATTCAGATAATTATTCAAATTGAATTTGTCAGCTAGTGGAGGATATAAATAAATTGTTACCATACAAAGCTGATCACTTTTGAAAATGAGAACAAATGTTATATTCATGAGGCATGCATTCATAATGCTTCCTTCATAAAGGATGTAACTCAACATTGGTATTTCGTGAGTTATCTCAACTGTTGGATTTAATGTCCCATTACACACAACCATTTCACATGCTGCTTTCATTTCACTGATAATAATGAGCCGTTAAATGATGGCTCATTATTATTAGTCATGAAATCGTATCTTTTGTGTTTTTTCAGTAAATTTTGCAGGAAAAAGTCAAAACCTTATACGATAGATAATATTATATCAGTATATCAACAGAGACGCACAGACTTTGAACAACAACCCAGATTAGCTTTCCTGCTAAAGCCTCCTTCTTATCTAATATATCTGTGTCGGGGGTTTTCAAGCTGCTATCATCTATCATATCAATATGCATCTAAAAGTACTTCTAATCATATCATTTGAAAAACTTGTTATGAAGGCTGTGGAACTGAAGTGGAGGATCGGGACGCTGGAATAAACTCACTCTTGTCAAATAAAAGTTAAATATTGAAGTTCCTTCATTCAGAACAACGAAGAGGGAGTTCCTTGTAAAAACAATTGGGATTGATGATTGGCCGTTGGGTTCCCACATTCATAACTCGTTGACATTTCAGTTGTTAATAATTTTAAAAGAAAACATAAAAGGTGCAATGTGCGAGGCAGCATTTCACCTCCACCGGGTAAACACAATCTAAATTTACAGTCATCAGGTATAACTATTTTTTAACAGCAGTGCAAGAATACGCACCGATCTACCAAACTGCTACAAACGGCCTTTAGTTACGCCAGTGACTGTGTGTTTACTGTGGCACTTCCCGAGGGCCGTACGGTCCGTGTACATTTAGAATTTGAGTTGATTGTCTTGAGTCCGGTGTGGCAGAGACGAGGGATGAAAAGTTCTGGCCATATCAATAAAATAGCAAATCCCTTGAACAATTCTTTGGGCTGTGAAGATGGATGACTAAATGTGATATCAACTGAGCCGATCAGCATCAGGGTATTTCCAGCGCTGGCTTTGATCTCACTTCATGGCCAGAGCTCACAGAGTATACCATGAATTATTTGATTATATTATACTTCATCAAAAGTAGTGCATGAGACTGTTTTGGCTTTGCTAGCTGCAGGGCTCTTTGGGACAATACTGGTCAGTTTGATCCAGACTGAAATATCCCAGGAACTATAACGTTGGGCTGCCATAACATTTTCGTACAAACCTTCATGGCCCCCAGAGGATGAATCCTACAGACTTTTGTGATCTACTGACTAAAAGCGTTCAAGCAATTCAAACGTTTTACTTATCCAGTGAAATAAGTCGGTATTCCGTCTATATTGACAGTTGAGTGATTGAAGTAAGTTTGAGGGAAGTTCTCCGTCTCTTTACTCCTGCAGGGTATTCTATATTGCAAAAAGTTTCCATTAGGACTTGAACTCCCTGGTGGTGCATTCTGCAGCAACCCTTTAAAATGCACCGGATCCAGAGAAAAACTAAGAAACATCAGATTAGAGAGAAAACATTTCCGTAGTGAATGCCCTCGTGGCTTCAGTCTAATCATGTGCACGAACTCTCATATTGTCGGATAATTCTCTGTCTTCAACCAATTACCCTACCCTTTGTAATGAGTGCAGCTGAGACTTGAGTCAAAGTTTATGGAAACTGCTTCTGCAATTGTTCTCCTGTTTCTTGAAATTCAATACAATGCATTCATTTGCACAGATTTGCACTTTGAGTGTTTTAATTCAAATACGCTGCCGGATGATGCTATAACTGTGATGTTGTTTTCTTCTCGTTGTTTGCAGATTATACCCAAAGATAATGAAACCCGGTCTACTTTAATGTACAAGTACATCATTCATGAAGATTCGGTGCCCGTCAACAACAACAATGTGATCCAGGAGGAGACGTACGAGTGGGCTCTCAAGAGCTGGTCTCCGTGTTCCAAGCCTTGTGCTGGAGGTAATGCAACAATGGAAAGAAAGGGAAAGAGTGGAGAGAAATAAATTTGGTTCTACTTCGACGAATATGATTATTTGAATATTGTACTCGCTGCTCTTGTTGTAAGTAGCCAGCCTATAATTATGTAGATCCAGACGTTTAGTAAATATTATTTTCAGTTCATATATTTACATAACATCTGTACCAGCATTTCTTTTGATAACCAAAACATAATTGCTGTGTTTGTTTTATCCCATTAACATGCTAAAATAATTCTCACATTTGATAAGATGCTAGCATAATAAGCACCAGTGTTTGTTTTAGGTACTGGTTAGATGATGAAGTACAAGCCAGTAATACAGTCCTGATTGTGAGCATTTATCAGATGCTTAAAAACAGTCATTTGAGAAAGGATCATCTTCAGGCAGGTTATATTGGTGACAATTATTTCATCTTTCATCAATAAGATCATCCGGTAAACAGTAGAAACACAGTGTTCACGTTGCAAAGTTATCCATCAGAAAAGTGAACTTGGCATGTATTTGATTAGTCAGAGTAGCAACTTGAGGGATGACTGTGCGCAGTGTTGGGATAAGTTAAGCCAGGTTCAACTTCTTTGCCAGATTGGCCGTCTGCGCAGGAACCCCCACTGGGACAATGCAGCAGTCGTTTTTGGAATAAATGAGGGGAGCTGTTGTATACCTGCACACATGCTAAGGGCGGCATTGTGTACATATTTCTGGCTATTTTTAAACAGGCATACAGGCAAATCCTTCCTCTCTTAGGTGTCAGCATAAACACCTAAGGGTGGAGGTGTGTAGTTCACTCCTCTCCTTTCCTCCGCTATGTCTCTGACTGTAGGTGTGTGTATTTGTGGGAGGGAATGTGAACGCGCCAGGCAAGAACAAAACAAAAAACTTTCAGGGGGCGCGAGGTTCTGTTGGGGGAATATATATATATTTCTACCGGCACTACACTTTCAACCTTTTGGGCACCCCTGGTATAGACGAACAAATACAATACTAGTTCCTCCAATACTGTAAGTCTGAATTCTAATGGGAAGCCTCCAAAGTTTGGAAAGGTTGTTGTCACAGAAGCACAACACTCGTCCTGCGGTTCCCCTCAGGTTTACAGAGCTGTCAGCACCGTTGCTGTTGTTTGCACTGAGCCGCTGGAGGCGACCCCTCGATCATAGATCTGCTCTGAACTCCGTGTAGAGAACCTTTAAATCAGAAACTGTGTGAAGAATGAACAACACTGATTGATTTTTATTTCATTGTTTCTTCAGATGTTGAGTCTTTATTCCTGGATAAAGCAAAGATTTTGCTTCCTTCACAGGGTTTCAGTACACCAAGTATGGATGTCGAAAGAAAGGAGACACCAAGATGGTCCATCGGGGCTACTGCGACGCCAGCAAGAAGCCAAAACCAATCCGCAGAATGTGTAACCTTCAGGACTGCACACAGCCTCAGTGAGTACAGACTCCCCAACTTCCCTCACAGGAAAAGATACTGGGCCGTGATTAGATTCAAACTGGGACTTAGCTGCAGTCTATTAAGATAAAAATGCTCAAGTAGTTTCTCTCAGCATGAGTTGAATTTGAATAAGCGTCCTTTTCACTGTAGTGTGTAGTGTGGGAATGGATCTCTCCTGTTTTATCAAGATGAACTGTGTGTCACTGTGTGATTTCACGTTTATTCTTGTGGTTTATCCAAGCACTTTATGTTTTGGCTCATGATTTGTATTTCCTGTCCTGGATCTCTTTGCTCTTTACAGATCTATCAGTATAGCTGAGTGTGTCCTCTATCATTGCATATCTCATTATATTGCAATCTTGATGTGCATTGTCATACGATACATTTTCTGAAAAATCATTTGAGAAACTGGGAATGGGAACAATAACCAGGTGAGGTGTGTTTTTTGGGTTATCCAGCAAATGAAATACAAAGACAAAATACTAACTCATATTGATGCAATATCATACAAAGAGGACATAAAGTAGTCCTGCTCACTGGTTTCAACATTGTCCACAATGACGTTATAAACTCAGAGATATAAATAGGATGGGTACCACAAGATAAACCGTAATCTGTGAGGTTGGCAAATTCGTATTGTCTCAAGGTAAACGTCTTCATACTGCCAGGCCGTCCTCACCGGGGAAAAACCACTGTATAGGTTTTTTGTATTAGCATCTTATTACAAGTCATATTTACGTTTGTTGTTAATCTCCGCCCTCTAGTCAGCGTAGTTATTATGACAGGAGCATGGAGGACGTCTGGTGAGGTATCATAAAGACCGACAGAGTCCACGTAAGGATGGGAGGGAGGAGTGGTGTGAAACAAACACTTTCTCCCAGTTCGTGTCTCATGTGAAACCAAGTCACAAACTACACTACATCATATTAGACGTTATACTTCACCTACGTAACCACGTCCTGTTCTTATTTTAACCCTAACCCTGATCCTTTTCTTATCCTAACCAAGTAGTTCCGTTTCACAATGTTGAATAGTGGTTTTGGGAGTCACTGGTCATCCCGTGCTGTGAGGCTACGAGGACGTGTTATTTTTTACTTTTTTCACCGAGTCTTCAAAAACATATCATCATTTGCCGAATAGTTGTCGGCATCGTCTATTGGACATAAACTGTCCGAAATCTTAAACGTATTGTGCAATTTTAACCAAATGTAGATGATAGACGAATATGTCAACTCCAAACTCAAGTCTCAACTAAGTTTTGCAATTTTGCACAATTCATGCTTTAGATGACTTTAATTGAAAGATTCAGGTTAAATTCTTCTTACTCCAGGGATTAGTATTGCATTTCCATAAAGATTATGGGAGAGATTAGGTAGAAAGATTAGAGTTAAAGCAGCCGTTATCCGCACTGTTACACTCTGTTCACGCATACGTCCTCAAAGTAGCAGGCTCTCTGGTGTTCGGCGGGTAATTCAATTAAATCATATCAAATAGCCGCTGACAGCCATGATGTTTTTTTCCCGCATTAGTTTGAATTGTTTCTACAGAGTTGAGTTGGAGCTAAGTACTTAGCTGCTAAACGCTGTGCTTCCCCAGAGGGAATTAGAGAAAATATGATTGGTTGTCTCAGACTTGCAGCTCCTGTGTATCAAAGCACATTTGCATTGAAGTTAAACCTTTCTCAACTTCTCCATAGTCATGAATCCTGTTCAGGGCACCAGGGTGTTATATGGAGGTTACATCGTCAATGAATGGCAGACTGTCACTCCTGTAGTGTTTAAGTCAAGCCCAATTCCCATAATGCAATTTAACAGCGTCGTTCATTAGCCCTTCTTTGCTTATATCTGTTAAATCATGTCCCTCTCGAGCCGTTCTCACATATGAACTGACAATATCTGGAAAATCCGGTCACAACATTGTCCGGAGTTTCACACACGTTGCACACAACAGGAGATTGTGCGTGTCAGAAGCGTTCTCGCTTACTTGAAATACTCCGTTCGGTTTAGGCGTAGGAGGCACTACACCTGAGACCAACCTGAGATACTTTGAGTGTTAATAACATGTTTCATTGCCAGTTCTGTGTAACAAATTTACATTTTAAGATTAGCTAATAAAGGTTTTATCGAACTAATCAGAACGACAAAGTTCTAATTGGGTACAAGAAGTGTGGAAGTAATTTAATCTTTAAATGAATTGTAACCATTATTTGAATTAAAAACCAAAATAGGATGATAATACAAATACATGTAAACTGCATCAAGGATTACTATAGAAATATTAGGAAAACTAAGTCATGTTAAGTCGGTGTTCAGTAGTTCAGATATATCCAGCAGCTATTCGGCCGCACTGCATGTCAGCAGCAGCATTAATCTGAAGTTCAATGTGTCCTAATGTTTGCTTGAGCACTTCTTTTAGTTCCAAGACGATCCAAACCCTCAGAGACCGAGCCAAATCCAATTCATCTCTAGCCACAGGGATGATTTTACACTGTGCAGCCTTAAATCTGCTGCACCAAGAGCACGAACAGGTCTACTTTTTATCAATACACACCTTGAGTGGGACTTGTTAGGAGAGCAATGAGTTGTGTCACGAGAGATCCATCACAGCAGAAATGTTATAAAAACTTTAAAAGCGATGACAGCTGGAGACGAGCTAACGGGAGTGAAAAGCAGCCTCTCTGGATGAAAACACACTAAAGCTGTGTGTAGCACTTACGCTTAGATCAATGGCAGGCAGGGGTGTGAGAAAATAAAAAAACAAAATCTGAGGAGTCCAAATGCAGGGCTGTGACAGAAAAGGCCTGCAGGTGAAAGGAATGGATGCATAAGCTGATTAGTGGTGAAGGCTGTGAAACCCCAAGAGACTTTAAAAAGCTGCAGCCAAAATCATTCACCCAGATCTCAAAGCTGCATGAGGCAGCGATTTCGGGTTATCTGCTGACTTCCAATACTCTGAGATGATGCAACGTAACACGATGAAGACCTCACATAGTAAGCTAATGCTTACGCCAGCTGTTCTGTCAAGCATTGAACCAAAGGAAAGAGAGAGGTGGGAGATCTAAAGCTCCCTCTGCTGTTATGTTGTTTTTGTTATTTCTGGGATTGACTTCTCTCTTGATGGACTCCATTTGAACGTGTTTCAACCTTCTTTTTTAGGCAGAGACTGTAGGACACATTTGATAAAAAAACTAATGACATTCCACTCAAAATGTTAGCATGCTAACACTCTAAACTAAGATCCTGGACATTACATATGCTAAACATCAGCACATTCAGATGACATTTAGCCCACAGCCTTAAAGATCCGCTGGCAGGGCTGTAGACTCTTAAGGCCAACACACATCGACGGCGTATGACACGCGTCAGCATACTAATAATAATAAGTCAGGCCCCCGGTGACGATTTAAAGTTTGTGTTCTAGTTTTAAAGATTTTGCAAACAGAAATGAAATGATCATGTTTCCATATGTTTATAGTGGATTTTTCACAGCTTGTTATGTTCTCCGGAAACATTAGGACGTGGCGTAATGTTTCACTTTGTAAAAGCAAGTTTTTAAACGTCCCAAACTGTGACTGGGACATACAGTATACCGCACGATTGTCAACCACTATTTGCACCTTTCAGCAGATCTGACCCAGATGCACGTTGAACATTTCCTATAATTGAAACAAGATGTAGAGGAACAGAAGTATGATGAATGCTCTTTGACGGCGTTCTAGGTTTTAAGTATGTTTTATCTTCATCAATCTGACAAATTGCTCTTTCCTGTTCAGAAACTGCAAACAGGCAGTGAGGTAGAATGAAAGCTGGATATACTCCGACACACTGCAAATGTGTAACCCCTGTGGGTAAAACAGTTTTAATTACTGTACAATACATTAAAAGCTTGTCATAGTAATTAAAATGAACAAAAAACTGGAGTACAAACATGTATAGTCCTCTGTGTACTTCAAAGGATTTTCTGAAAACCTACTCGTGGCTCACTAAGTGTGTGAGCAAGCAGCGCTGGAAACAAAAAGCTGACATGTTTGTCAGTCTCAACGAGGAGTTCTGTAACTTTTCTAAAATACACACGGTGCACACACAGTAGACGCAAAATCATATCACAGCCGTACAAATCCAGAAGTAAGTTTCATTCATCGTTTGGGCCGTCATTAGTTGGTAATATTGCACTCTCCATGTTATTAATTAAATCAGGAAACACGGCAATATTGCTAAAAAAAACAAGACAGGCCTACGGTCAGACAGGTGCTGAACAAATTAATATTATTCAGAAGAGAAAGCAAAAGTATGACAGATAAACAGTCCATTATAAACCTCAGACACGGTTTGCAGACTGACTTAGTTCAATGTTGACATTCAGAGCGCTCAGGATGTATGTCTAGCCAACATTTCACCGCAGCATGCTAATTCTCTATAAATAATTTCTATCCAAAGACAATAAAAAGGTGTTTTCAAAGCAATTCGCACCTGCTCCTGAATTCCGTACTCGACACTTTGCTTCCCTGCGAAGAAGCCTGAAATGCATCACTTTCTAGTGAGCCCGCTGTTTTTCCCGCCTTTCAGAAGCCCGAGGTGATTCACCGTCTCAACAGCCTTAATGTGATTGCAGGTCCATAAATGTGAAGGATTTTATCTCCTATTTACCCCAATTTTTCTCACAAGCCTGTTGAAAAAGCTTTTCGAGACCATGAAGGTAGATCGCAAGAAAAGTGAAGGAAAATTAAAAACAGCAACATGTAGTAAGATGGAGCCCAAGAGTACTTATGAGTACATACAGGTGTATCGTGTATATATCTTCAATTAGACTTTGAAGTGCTGAACAGAAACCTTTGTTTAATTGTAAGTCTAACCATGTTTTTTGTGTTTATTCTGCTGTTGGTAAATATTTATATTTTAAACGGTCCGCTTGATAATCAATAAAGCAGCATGTGGAGATCAAGGTTGCTGAATGCATTGGGTATGCCCCAGTCTGTGGAGGAACTACATAAGTATTAGAGAATTGCACTGAAGGATGGAGGTTTGAGGTTTGTTGGAAAAGATTAACTTGCAGTGCGACAGCTTTACAGATTTAGACCTCGATCAATCTGGCTGTCATTACACAGCAACACAGTGAGATTACTGGGGTAGTGATATAAATCTGGGTTTAACCCCAAAGGTTTCTGTCTCACAGAGAATGCTCACTTTGAAGTGGAGTTCTAAGGTGCTCTTACTGAAACTACAAGCTTATTGAAGAGGTAGATTGATTTTAGGGCAGATTGATGTTCCCACAGAGCAAGAAGTTCAGTTGCTCGGTTGAGCTGCAATAACTAGGGGCCAAAACTAGCTCCAGGAATTTGCTGTGTACTTAATATCTTTGGGGTTTGGACTGTTAGCCGAGCAAAACAAGACATTTGTTGAATCAACCAAACAATTAATCAGTTAATGAAGAAAATAATCAGGAGATTAATTAATTGTGAACGTGGCCTCTCATGGTGGAAATAAATTGATTTAAGGCATCACTGCACACATTACAGGACATTATTTTGCCCAAGACTGTTGTCATGTTGATGTGAGGGTGCACAAACTAACATACAAACATACACAACTGTACTGACACAACATGTTCCAGTTGGACCACGACTGGTGCAAGTGAGATACTCGTCTCCAAGGGACGACAACCACAAAGGCATCTTGCTTTTGGCTGCGATAAAGTGTTATGTTTGAAAATTGTCATAGTTTCATAATAGCTCCACAATGAGTTGAGGACATGCCCAAAATTAACACCCAAGCCCTGTCTGTGCTAACTCCAGAGTTTGTGTCTTTGAAAGCCATATTGTGGTCTTCACCACACACCACAGTCTGCACTAGATTTAAGAACAAGTTAAGATTAACATGGGGAGAAGATGTAAAAGACATATATATGCCAGCGGCTCTGTCAGTCTGTACAGTCTGGCAGAGAGATGCCAAATGCCATTGGTTTGCAAGTAGTTGTTCATAAATCAAAGTATTGGACACATTTTGAGCTGATGATGGCGCTCGATGAAAAGTCAGTGGATCACCAAGGTTATTACAACTGTCTGGGCCAAATGTCATGGCAACCCATCCAATAGTAGTTATTTCACTCATAACAACAAATGTCTACGTCATGTTGGTGGTAGAGGGAAAGTCAGTAGGATTCATCGACTGGGAGCCGAACAGTTGTGAGCGTGCATGCTGCCGTGAGTCCTGCTGCAGGCGATGCTACAACTGGTCTCCTCCTGACTTTAAAGGTTTTCCTTTATTGATGTCATGGTACAGTGATTATTGTCACAGTAGTTTGTGAAGTTCTCAGTTTGATGTATAAAGGAGTGATTTTTATATGTATTGATATGATCTGCTGTTGCTGTGGCATCTGACAAAAGTGCATTGAAATACAATATAGAGCAATATGACAGCGTCACACTTCCGTACCAGACAATGGCTTAATAACAACAATTATGTAACTGTCACCAGCAGCTTCACAAGTCATTTGATGCAAGATAAAGTACTGCAGGCTGGTGGGGGATTTCAAGTGTATTTATCTGAGACATTTAAATGCTATCATGTGGCACTGAGAGGAAAGGGACACAAAGATCAGATGATGGAGCACTTAACATATTGTTTCTTAAATTGTTCTCGACAGCAACGCATTTTATGTCAATGCTGCAAAACTCATCCGCATTTGTTTGTTTATCGAGTTATGAATTGAAGGACTCAATAGACCAAAAGAGAGGCTCCATTTATTATTTTGTATTGAACATGTTTTCCACTCAAATTGATTAACTGAGCTCTTGTCGACACTGCTGATTGTAAGCTATGTTCAGGGCTCATTCATCCTTAATGGTCGTTGATCCCTACGATTTAGAACAAGGGCAACTCGGCAAACAAGCACAAAGAGATGCTTGTCAAAGTATCTTTGTATATTCTTTGATTATGTACAATGCTGACATGTAAATGCATTATGTAAAGGTTACACAGCCCCTAAAGTATATAAGATATACACAGTTCAGTGTTTCCCCTAGGTTTACTACATTGGGGGGTGCTGACGGACGGACGGACGGACGGACGGGGGATTCTATTTAGTTTCCTCCGCTCTGTCTCTGACTGTAGTTGTGTGCGCACGTGTGTGTGTGTGTGTGTGTGTCGGGAGCGAAGCCCCGCCCTTCGCAAAGCACAGCGGAGGAGAGAATTTGAACACTGAAACGTGCACTTTAGATAAACATAAGCATTTAGTTTATTTAATAAAAGAACACCTGTTCAATGTGAAAAGTGAGTTGTAAATATATATTAAAATAAAATAAATGAACTCTAGAGAAAAGAAACGCGTGCCCCCCCTGAAACAACTGTAGGGGAAACACTGCAGTTAAAAGCAATAATTCTTTGTTTCTTGTCTTGTTCCCAGTCCCATAGAAACAACCCAGTGAGAAATATGGTCTACACATTATGAAAGATTTGAGTATAATTTCAACAATTCCCTGCCTCAGAAAACATTTGCACAAGCCTCTTGTTGTCACCAGCTTCTCTTCTTCCCTCTTTTATTGTTACCTTTTACTGCACACTACCTCCAACAACTATTACCACCTGCCAGCCACTGCGTTTGAAAGAATGTGTTTGTGATGCGCATCCTTGTGCAAACTGATGAAAAACAAGATTCACACGGTACACATGTTGCTCTTTAGTGTCACCAGTTATCAAAAAGTGAATTGTTCTCCAATCACCAACAATATCAAGACCTGTATCTTGTCACTGTCAGTTGGTTTCTACTTAAAGTGCTTAATATTCAAGTTCCATTAAGCATTTAATGTTGGCCGGGATATCCATGAACTTGTTTAAAGATCTGTAACTGTAGCCAAAAAACAAATAGAGTGGAACAAAGTAAAATAAATGTATTTCTGTTGATAAATTCTATTTATATCCAGACAACAAACAATAAATCAAATGCTCTGGTATTTGTAGCTGTCGCAGGCCTGTAATAAGCCCACCTGTCTACCTGCCTCGTTGTGCGGAGTCTCCCTCAAGTCTAGACAAAATGTAGCAATGCTAACATGCTAGCTTGACAGCTGTGAGTACTAACAATACCCATGTTCTTTATTAACATTAATTATGGTAATGTAACACCTAACATTACTCTTGACACTTTTAGTACATTTTACGGAGTACTTGCGTGGGATCATGAATGTAGGACTTTTACTTGTAATGGACAATATTATTGGTGCATTTTTCGAAAGATTTGAATACTTCTTCCGCCACTGTTCTTCTTAAATTTACCTATTTGTTATGTCATAATCCACTAAACCTGCTGTATATCCTCCAGTAAAAATCCTCACTTTGATTCATTCAGATGGATCTCAGAGGAATGGGAGCATTGTACCAAAACCTGCGGCAGCCTGGGCTTTCAGATCCGGACCGTTCGCTGTGTGCAGTTCCTCCACGAGGGCACCAACCGCTCCGTCCACAGCAAGTACTGCAGCGGCGATAAGCCAGAGAGCCGGAGGCCCTGTAACAGAGTCTCATGTCCTGCACAGTGGAGGACCGGAGCCTGGTCAGAGGTATCCATATGATCTTTTTTAAGATTTTACTTTGAAGTTCTGCAGCTTGTGCAGCCGATCACATTTCCAGGAGTTAACCTGTAACGTCTGTGGTGTGGGTGTGGATCCGTCTGATTGATTTAATGTTTGATGTCATCTTGGGACCAACTACCTAATGTCAGCTCACTCGCTACCAGCTTGCCCTTTTCCTGTAGATTCATGTTGATACAGCGGCAGCTTTACTGTTAGGTGACAAGATGGTGTGTAAATATGAAACATGAGGCATCTGATATTTCATTTAGAGCAGTGGACACTGGCGTGTTTTCATCTCATTTTCACGCTAGTTTTAGATCTTCCATTACATCAAATGAGAGCTTTGAAATCCAGCTGAGTGTTGGAGAGCAGAAGAAAGAGCTAATGAGAAGCAATTCTTCAGGCCAGCTGCAGCTTTGTGCACGTTAGCTTCAGGTACACAAGTGTACAGGTACATGTGTGTACATGTACACTTGTGCACTCAGTGATAGTAGTGGTGTAATAATAAAAAATATATTTACTTTGTTAAATCGTCTTGTAATTGATTTGATTTGTGAGTTAATAGTAGATGCTTGTAACATGGATTCTTAATAACGTTTTTTCTTTGTACTTTTTCTAGTAAAAAATTAACTTTATTTCTTTATCATGGATCAATCACACAATCCCATTTGGGCTGCAGCATTTCAGGAGTAAACAGAGTAATTGTCTCCCTGACATTTTCACAGTTGGTGACCTCAACAGGAAATCTATAACAGGTCCATAAACCTCCAGCGAGAGTCATATCAAAGAAAGATCACTGGTGGAAAAAATGAAATTCTAAAAATAAAGTTCAGAAGTTCAAGAAACAAACCAGACAACCTGTTGTGTAAAGTAGACCTGTTGCAAAGTGAAAAGATGCAACAGCAAGGTAAGCCCCCTGTAGGACACAAACTGGTAATTGATAGATTTATATTCCCTGCAGATTCTCCGGTGCAATCCAGTCTGAAAATGGGATCGAGAAAGTCTTCATGCTGATATTTTAGCCAGGTTAACTGGGCAGCGGCACATTGTGTTTGTATGTTGGGATGGAACTTCAAGTCGGCTTGTTAACCCTCCCAGTTATACTGTCATTTACTGCTGCCTCCACTTCAAAAAGTCATTTTCTTGCATGTGAGTGATTTGCTGTTTGCACTCTTCCACAGTGCTCTGTTACCTGTGGAGAGGGGATGGAGAGGCGTCTGGCCACCTGTCGGATCGGAGATCAATGTAACGGAGAAAAACCTGAAGCTGTTCGACCGTGCAGACCAGGATCCTGCCACGGTAAGAATGTCATTTATTAAAAAACAAAAACCTATTCTATCCAAACACTCACAGCACAGTTTCTTTTCAATTCTATGGATCAACATTTCCGCATATTTTGCATTCTTCAAAATAAAAGCCATTAAATAGTCCTTCCAACAAGTCCTCCAAAATACATCACACGATTTGTCATTTCCTTCCAAAAGCTATTTCTTCAGGTTTCACCTCTTTATCTACAAATAATTATTGTCATATTGTCTTTAAATAGCTGACTCGATAGAATTCCTGCATGGACATTAAATATGGCATTTTGCTGTAGTTGCCACTGGGGCTTCTGTTGAGTAAGAATGACATAGTCTTGCTTTAACTGCTTACATCATTCTGCTACAATCTTTCCTGCCATTCATTTTTAAAAGAGCCTCTTCTACTGAAAGTTAATTAAAGTATGTCTGTGTTTTTAAATGTCAACCTATACCAATTACTTTTTCAAACTCTTTCCAAGTGGATGTGCAGCGGAGAAACAGGGATAAACTAGGATATAGATGCACATAGCACACTCTCTCCTTTCTGCAGGACACACAGGCTATCCAATATTGATCTACAATATATGTGACTGCTGTAGGATATTACTTCTCCAGAGCTTTAACATGGCTCAGATAAAATCAAGATAGAAACTCTTCTCCCTCACTTGTGTCCTGTACGTTATGTATGCCAATACAAATATAAAGGTATATAAAGAGAAACAGCTGGGATGAAGATTGAGTGAATAAAAGGCTGAAAGTCAAGAAAATGCTCCATAATTTTGTTTTGTACACTAATTATTAATTATTACTTACTCAGTTCAGTAAGCATACAGTATGCCCAATATACTAATTGCCATAGCTAACTGTTTAGTCAGGGTACTTTACAGTTTAGTGGTAAAGGTAAGTGATTAAACATGAATGTGTTTGTGTGTTTTGCCCCCTTGAGGGACTAATGAAGTGTTTAGAATTTTTCAAAGAACTTAAAACCTATTTTTCTGTTTTCCAATATCTTCTCTGAGCAAAACGAGTCCCGGGTTGTGCCACACGGCAATTAGTTTTATATTTGAAACACTATGAAAACCTCAAAGACCCTCTGAAAAATTGCACGATAAAAAGGATTTTAGCCATCGGCTGCCAGCTTTGTGTGGATTATTAGTCACAATGTACAGGTTATAGAAATGTCTTCTATTTCACTTATCCAGAGAGTTAGAAAAGTCTTTGAGGATTCTGGAAATACCCTCAGAACAGCAGTGAGCCTATAAGCAACCTTTTTCAAACTTGGGCAGGTGTTTCTCTTTTAGAGAGACGGCTACGTACGAACTGTGAGTAAGAAGTGAGTAAAGTTTATTTAGTAGAGCCCCTTTCACAGAGCAAAGGTTACCAAGTGCTTCACACAATTAGTTTTTTAAATAAGACCATAAAACAGTTAAAAGGGAAAACAAACAACAATACATAATCAACATTAAAGCATGTAATGTTCTAGAGCAGGGGTCGGGAACCTTTTTGGCTGGGAGAGCCATAAAAGCCAAATATTTGTTTATGTATTTCCTTGAGAGCCATATATTTAATCAATTTGAACGCAACTTTATGCGTGCATTTTTTTTAAGAATAACACGTCTCCGAGTACTAATAGCGGTATCAGTGTTGCAATGAACAGGTGCTCTTTTATTAAATAAACTAAACGCTTACGTTATTTATCTCATATTTCAGTGTTTACTGCACGGGTGTCAAAGTCAAGGCAATTATGACCTATTTAACCTCTTATGTCTGTTGTTGGTGTTGTTTTTGTTGTTGTCCTGCATTTTAGCGCCTTGAGATTGCTTTTAGCTTTGAAAGGCGCTTTACAAATACAATTTATTATTATTATCATTATTATTATTATTATATCCGGCCCGCGAGAAAATATCATATGTCTGTCATAACTGGCCCGCCGGTTTTGGTAATTAAATCAATGCATGGCACAACCACGGGGAAATACATTTGAGGAAGAATCTAAATGTGTGAATGAAATGAAAGTTTTTGGAAAGCAAAGAGAAACACACCACAGATCTCTGGGACGATGTGAGCTGGACTGTTTGTGCGACATAACGAAGCATCTCACTGTTAAACCTGCAGCTTCAGGGCCGTGTGATCACGGACATGTGTGATGCAGTGAGAGCTTTATAAGCCAAGCTGCCTGTGGGAGACTCTGATGCAGCAGGAAACTTTGGACACTACGTGTTTCCAAACACTGACAAACATCTCCACCGCTGTGTTCCCGACAGCATTCTGCTGATGCACTGAGAGCATTTGCCGACTTTGCTGCTCAGATATTTTAATTGAACTGCTCAGCAACCCGTCTGCAGTTGACTTAAATATGTTCCATATCTTTTTGCATCTTATCGGTCTACTGCTTGCTTTGCGCAGTTTCTCCTCAGCTGTTTCGCGAAGGGCAGGGCTACACACACACACACACACACACACACACACACACACACACACACACGTGTGTAAGTGTGTGCGCTGTGCAGTCAGAGACAAAGCGGAGGATAGGAGAGGGGGGAACTAAAAACAAATCCGCTGCTAAATGTTTTACTTTAAAATGACACAGTATAATTATTTATTACTTGTTAATCATGTTAAAAAATGTCAGCTCAAAATTGTCTGCGAGCCATATCGCGTTATCAAAAGAGCCATATATGGCTCGCGAGCCATAGGTTCCCGACCCCTGTTCTAGTGGCATGGAGCTGATGTGCAGCTCATCATTCCGCTGCTGAAATGAACGACAGCTTTTTTGTGGCATAAACTTTTGTGTCATTCTCTGATGACTAAAAGCAATGCTTCAGTGCTTCAATGCTTCAATGCTTCAATGCTTCAGTGCTTCAATGCTTCAATGCTTCAGTGCTTCAATGCTTCAGTGCTTCAATGCTTCAGTGCTTCAGTGCTTCAATGCTTCAGTGCTTCAATGCTTCAGTGCTTCAATGCTTCAGTGCTTCAGTGCTTCAATGCTTCAGTGCTTCAATGCTTCAATGCTTCAGTGCTTCAGTGCTTCAATGCTTCAATGCTTCAGTGCTTCAATGCTTCAGTGCTTCAGTGCTTCAATGCTTCAGTGCTTCAATGCTTCAATGCTTCAGTGCTTCAATGCTTCAGTGCTTCAATGCTTCAATGCTTCAGTGCTTCAATGCTTCAATGCTTCAGTGCTTCAGTGCTTCAGTGCTTCAATGCTTCAGTGCTTCAGTGCTTCAATGCTTCAGTGCTTCAGTGCTTCAGTGCTTCAATGCTTCAGTGCTTCAATGCTTCAATGCTTCAATGCTTCAGTGCTTCAATGCTTCAATGCTTCAGTGCTTCAGTGCTTCAATGCTTCAGTGCTTCAATGCTTCAGTGCTTCATCGCTGTCTGACGTGCACTGTGCTCACACTGTGTTTTTTGATTTTCAGATGAGCCATGTAATGGAGACAAATCCATCTTCTGTCAAATGGAAGTCCTAGCGCGATACTGCTCTATTCCAGGCTACAACAAGCTGTGCTGCGACTCCTGCAGCAAGCGCAGTGGAGCTCTGTCTCTGTTCTCGGAGGCGGCTGAGATGGAGGAGCATGTCCGCTTCGGATCAGCCTCCCAGCTGCTCGAGACATTAACGGCGTCTGCGGCAGCCAACGGCACTCGTCATGGTAAACAAGGCTCAGGCAAAGGAACCGCCACATCAGGCAATGCTGCGAAACACACCACCACCCCGGCCCCGCTTAAGAAAACCCAGTCGAAGATCGCTACCGCACCTCGACGGGTCCCGCGACACATGGGTCTCACTGGCAGGAAGCTGCCCGCTATGGCGCCATCTCCCCTTGCTGATTCCACAGAGCGTCAAAGGTCGAGCACCTTGACAGATAGCGGGGGACCCACAGTGTATTCTGAAGTGGAGAGATGAAAGCGACGCCCCTCTTGATAATGTACTGCAGATAATCCAGCGTCATCCTGAGTCTTCTCACGGCAAAAACACCACAGAGATAGAAACAGAGAGAAAAAAAGAAAAGTGCTGGTTCACTTTGTTGTTAAGAATTTCCTTCTCCTTTGTCCCGCATATTGACTTTTAATATGACATCTTCCAGGGAGCTCCCAGAGTATATTAATACCTGAACTGCTGTGTCGCTTTGCTTTCATACATGCCAAAAAATACAATAAATTCAAGGTAAAGCTAGTACATGGTACATTTAAACACAGCGTCGGTAGTTCATAGTGAATACATTCAGGGATACAAAATAGCCAAAGGACATATCAATATTCAAAAGATGCATCTAATTTACTCCAAACTTTAAACAGTATATATTACAAAGAAATGGTTGCTTATTACCAACCAAACCTTTTTAACCCAACAAGTCTTGAAGCTTTATATAAAGTCACCTGCAGAGACAGGTGTAGGAAGGTGTCTGTATTTACCCTCTGATTAGTCTTTTTTCTGGTCTTGTCACTTAATGAATCAGGCCCCATGTGTCTGCAGAGCCTTGCAGAAGGCCCTGCAGCAAATCCTCAGCAGACAACAAGGAAGAAAATGTCACCAGGTGCAGTCATTAGCGCTGATTCAATTTGTGAAAATGTATGCACACTGCAGCAGTGGAGCTCAGAACAGGAAGTGGTGCAGAAATGCATTTTGTACTTGTAAAACAGAACAGTTAAAGTATAAATTGTTAAGCGTTGTTCTCTAGGTGAATCAGAGATGCTTTGCATTTGATTAGCATTGCATAACGGCATGTTGCGACTAATTAAACGGCGCCATGTCAAATCTCTGGACTGTCAGCTGGGTGAGAGGTTTAATTTGTTATCTATTTGAAGAGGAAGATGATCGACAAAAGGTTTAGAAGATCTAAAATGGATAATCTGATGCATCTGAAAATCCCCTTTTTACTTGAACGTTACAAACTGCCATTTTCTTGCCAACAAATGTAAGCGTGAAGCTTGACTTATAGAGAATTCACCTGTCCCAGTACATGAGGAGTCACTGCATATACAAAATCACCCGACTTTATATATGGCCACAAATGGAAAGTGGCCAGACCAGTGAGAATGGTTTTAGTTGTATAGATGTTTTAATATATCCAGCAATGTCTGTTAAATGACGCTCTACAGTTTCTATGGAAATGGGTATTTATAAAGGTTCCTGTAAATACTGTACATGAAAATATCAGTATTATTTTAAGAAGCTGAGGATACTTTCAAAAACAATTTTAACTAACTATAATAACATATTGTATGTTACATGGACATAAACAACTATTTCACTCTAAATGCTGGTGCAAAGTTCTCTGGGGAGTGTTTTAAAAGGAATAGTTCAACATTTTGAGAAATATACTTGTTTGCTTTTATGAAGCTTCAGGTGGTAGACGCTTAGCTTAGCATAAAGACTGGGAGCAGGGGGAAACAGCTAGCCTGACTCCGACACCCCTAAAGCTCCCTGATTAACATGTTATCTCTTTTGTTTAATTCAAACAAACCAAAGTGTAGAAAACAACACTAAAAGATTGTTACCTTTGAGCCCGCTAGCTGTTTCCTCCTGTTTCTAGCCATTTTGCTAAGCTAAGCTAACCGTCTCCTGGCTGTTTGTTCATGTTTACCGTGCAGACATCTACTCTAACTTTTGAAAAAAAAAGCAAGTAATCACATTTCGCAAAATGTCAAACTATTCCTTCCATCCCAGCCTTTACCTTTTTTATAAATCAGAAGTTTGTATGGTGCCATAGACTTTGTCCACTCTTTGCATTGCCCACCTTGTGAAAGTTGAAGTTAGGTTAAAAAAGGGAATTAAGTAGGAAACATATTAAACAAGTGTTCTCAATACTGTATGTTTTACTGCCGGCTCTTGTTCAGCTTGAACAGACTAAATATGGAAGTGAAAATTTCACCATGAAAAGAAATTTCTACTTTGACGTGACCATGAAAAACGCATCTTATGTGAAACACTTATCTTGAAAATGCTCTTTAGTGTTGGATTTGTTTTGGATTATATTCTAAAGTGATTTATGCCGTTGAATTTCAACTCACTTAAAGCTGCATTAAGCGTATTTTGACCACTAGGGGGCAGAAAGACTCCCACACAAACTCACAGTTGCATATGTACACATCCAGCAGAGAGATAGCCCATTGAATCACGTTTGTGTCCACCTGATGAATGTAAATCCAACATTCACTGCTTGTAGCTCTGTTTTGGTCTCTACCAACTCCCAAGGGAAATGTATGTCTCTTTAGCTTTTAGATGTTCCACTTTATTTCAGGGCTCTGCTGTTTGGTGCTAGCATACACTCATCTTTTTTATTTTATCTGGGGGAGTTGACGAGAGCCAAACCAACGTGCTATAAGCTGTGTGGTGCTGCAGGTGTTCATTCTCAGGTGGTTCAGTGCTTTACACACATTACAAAAAAAGTAATTTAATCCAAAAAAATTAACATCAAAAATCTCGCTTAATGGAGCTTTAAGCTCATCACACCCATTCAGTCTAAACAAGGTTGTATTGCACGTTTGTGTTTGCGGAAGCCTCATCGTAAGCACAAGAAGCTAAAAGAGTTTTACTCTATGTGGAACATGCCCCCCGCCAACTTATTTTCAAAATGGCTTTTTTTTATGGTGGAAAAAGGTTCAGGAGAGAGAAAGCTATTTATTTAAAAAATAAAAAAATAAAAAAAAGGATTTCCTCACAACCACCATGCATCTGACTGCAATAGCAAAGACACAGTTTTGTGTTTTCAGCAAAGAAAAACTATTCACACTCACTCCTGTGTGCCAATGTATAGTACATGTATATAGCATTGAGTACATAAATATTTATTGAAAGGGCTCTGCTTTGTTTTTACAGTATGTGCAGTGCCAGCTGGTCAATAAGCTGCAGCAGATAAACCATTGAATCACATTTCATGTCAATTTTTCATCCGCATTTTAAATGGATTTCTAATTGTTGGTTTTTTTAAACATGATAGACTAGAAATGACATTGTTTTTTGCAAACAATTAGATGTAAATATACATGCTCAGTTTTGAGATGTTTTACTTGTTGTCAGAAAGCTGTCTTTTCACAGCTGTTTTGTTGAAGTTGTTAACAGAGCTGTTACATCACAGCAACATGTACTGACCAGACAAATGCTTTATTTTAACCAATAAAACATTAATAGTGTAGTACCAGTAACCAGTTGTTTTTGTAGTTGTCAGTATTTTCTAACCATTTGACATTTTCCTCCCTTGTTCTTTTCACATCCTGTACTTGCTGCCTATACAACATTGCTGCTAATGTTAAACAGAGCTTGTAATGGTAAATAGGGTAGTTGTAGATGTTACATTGACAATCCCTGAGCCTCAGACAGATATTACTGCATAGGATTCTCCATGTACTGTATCCATTCCCCCTGTGCTGTCCGTGCATTGAAGTATTAGCCTACGATTGTCATGACTGTCAGTCACTCTCTGCTCTATTCGCTTTTCTATGTATTTGTGTAGATTGAAGTGTACACTACTGATGCTGTTTGTTGTAATGGGGAGCACATAGCAATAAAAAAAAGATTAACTACTCTGATTTCTTCCTGTCAGGATTTCTACACCATCATTTCTGCATCTGTGAGATTCAGTATTGCAGTATAAATGTGTCAAGCCACTAGTGGTTTCTCAGTCCAAGAAATTAATAAAAGACAGAGTTTGGTGGCGTCGTGAAGTAGCCAGGGATCATGGGAGGCTTCACCACCACTGCAGTCAGCTTCTCCCAGTTAGGATTTCTTCATTGTTCAGAAGCCGAATTATCCGCAGAGGTCTCCTCCTCTCCAAAACAAACCGACACGGTGAGTAATTCCTGTAAAAACACTGAATAAAGCAGTTTCCTGTTAAAACACTGTTTCCCTGCGGGGACAGGACGTCGGGGCTACGAGCTGAAGGCTAACGTTTGCTCGGCTCCTTTGTCTAATAATTTAAGATCCAGACGTCCGATGACTAAAATCCCTCATCCGATTAAAATATATAGTAAATAACGATCAAGATCTAAAAAGTGTATCCTAAAAATGTTGATTTAAAACTGGATCAAAACATACATAATATGGCACCACTTTGGATATTATAGCAATGCCTTCGTGTACAAATCCAGGCCCATAAAGACTTTAAAACGTTTGTACAAATACACAAAACTCGGCAAACACAGTGAACAATACAATAAAATAAACTATTATAACTTAATGAAAGGCTATTCCAATCATGAAGAAATTACATTTACTTTCCACTTATGTGTTGATGTTTTAATGGCAAATGTTATCTCTGCCTGGATTATGTTCACTGACAAAAACACCTTTTCAAGCGAGGGAAGTGCATCTGCACAGAAGTGGGGCGGAGCGGGTCGGGATGGATGATTGACACACAAGCAACAAGACGTTGACACCGGAGATGTTTCCTCATTATGTTGATAAAAAAGTAATCAGACCGCAAAACAAAACATATTTACTATTTCAAATTAGTAGTGCATAAAAGTGGTTTCAAGGAGACATGGTTTGATCCCAGTCATTTTCTATCTTGACTTTTATCAGTTGAGAGTTTCACATATTCCCCAAACAGGATATCTCATCACATCGCCATAATCATTTATTATACCTCCAATCTACAATGAACATTTCCACTTGTAAGAAAGTAATTATTGATATCAAGAATTAACATTTTGACTAGTGAGAGATTACTGTAGGCCTAGATATATTTAGTTAAAATTGCTACTAGTCAAAATCATATCGTCATATGTCAAAAATAAATTGTTGATTTCTACAATTGCTATTAGTGCTGCGGATTATTTGGACTAGTTTAAATGTCCAAAGATCAAATCAAATCAAATTTATTTGTATAGCCCAATATCACAAATTATACATTTGTCTCAGTGTGCTTTACAGACTGTACAGGATACGACACCCTCTGTCCTTAGACCCTCGCATCGCACAAGGAAACACTTCCTAAAAGAAACCCCATAATTAAAGGGGGAACGTGGAAGAAACCTCAGGGAGAGCAACTGAGGAGGGATCCCTCTCCCAGGACGGACAGACGTGCAATAGATGTCGTGTGTACAGGATAAACAACATAGTACAAATACAACATTTGACAGAAATTATGTTGTGTTGGGGAAAAAAAAATAGAAAGTATGGATGAATCCAGGAAAATGTCAATAAGGCTTCCCGGTGTCCAGCAGGACCAGGTCAGCAGGCGCAGCCACGATTCCTGATCCTGACGTAAACTTTATCAGTGGCAACCTGCCACATGAGAGACAGACACTATGGGGATGATACCCCGGATGGTGAGTTAGTAACATACATTTACATAAATGCATACAGATAGAGAGGGAGAAGAAGAGAGGGAGAAGAAGAGAGGGGAGGAGAGAGGAAGAGAAGGAAGAGAGCAGGGAGGTGTCCCCCGGCAGTCTAAGCCTATAGCAGCATAACTAGGGGCTGATCCAGGGGAAACCTGAGCCAGCCCTAACTATAAGCTTTATCAAAAAGGAAAGTCTTTAGCCTACTCTTAAATGTGGAGAGGGTGTCTGCCTCCCGAACACAAACTGGAAGCTGGTTCCACTGGAGAGGAGCTTGATAGCTGAAGGCTCTGGCTTCCATTGTATTCTTAGAGACTCTAGGAACCACAAGTAACCCTGCAGTCTGGGAGCGTAATGCTCTCGTTGGTTTATAAGGTACTATGAGATCTTTAAGATATGCTGGAGCCTGACCATTAATTGCTTTGTAAGTCAGGAGAAGGATTTTGAATTATATTCTGTATTTTACCGGGAGCCAGTGCAGAGCAGCTAATACAGGAGTAATATGATCCCGTTTCCTTGTTCTTGTCAATACACAACTTTTTGGGACAACCTGATAACAATGAGTTGCAGTAATCCAGCCTTGAAGTAACAAATGCATGGACTAGTTTTTCTGCATCATTTTGAGACAGGATGTGTCTTATTTTTGCAATGTTACGTAGATGAAAGAAGGCAGTCCTTGAGATTTGTTTTATGTGGGAGTTAAACGACAAATCTTGATCAAAGATGACGTCAAGATTCCTTACAGTGGTGCTGGAGGCCAAATTAATGCCATCGAGAGCTTCTATGTCATTAGAAAATGCGTTTCGGAGGCGTTTAGGGCCAAGTATAATAACTTCAGTTTTGTCTGTGTTTAACATCAAAAAGTTGCTAGACATCTAAGTTTTTATGTCCTTAAGGCATGCTTGAAGTTTAGCCAATTGATTGGTTTCATCTGGTTTAATTGATAGATATAATTGGGTATCATCCGCATAACAATGAAAATTTATAGAGTGGTTCCTTATAATATTGCCCAAAGGAAGCATATATAAGGTGAATAGAATCGGTCTAAAGATGTTTCTTTTGCTGAAATTATGATTAATCAAAACTAAATTGAAGATATCTTGAATTTGAGTTTTCACCATTCATAATTTAAATGGCTGTAACTCACATTTTGAACAGACAACTTTGAGTTTTTGATTCTCAAAACAACCCAATGGTTCATTCTTACTGCTCAGAATGTAGTGAGAGATACTTGAATTAAAGTTTTGATAAGTCATAAGTGAATTAATGTAAATTCTTCAAAATGTTAGAAGGTTCTAAGCTCCTGATTGAATTTTCTTCTTAATTTGACACAAAAGCTTGTTTCAGTTTGAATCTGACCGCAGTAATAAGTTGTCTGCATCAGATTCTGACTATTATAATTCTGACAGAAGCAACAACAGCTCAGTAAACTGGAGAGCAGTGAGTATCTCCCTGCCTTAATATCCCTTTAAACTTCATCACATTGCTTACATTGTACACTTATAAAACAGAAATCCAGTTCTTGATTAGCTAGTTGGCTATTTCAACCTTTTAATAGAGATTAAGAGGATTTCCAACAACGATGTAAATCTTCCAATCCCAACACTTCACTGGTTCTATTTGTCTCAGCTGAATGCGATTAGCTGCACACTAGATTTCTATCAAACATGAGGAAAGTGCACTAAAATATCTGTGAGGTACATTTGGTCCTCATCCTAAAAATAAATATTACCAGTTTATCATTCTCAGTCTCCTCAGTGCTGCAGTGCTTATTTTCTGAGGACACAGGAGCAACACTTCAGAAACGTTCTCATAGATAATAATAAAATCCCAGAAAAAGTCCCATGTCTGAAGACATCAGTGGTACTTCTCCATCGATAATAATACAATTCCACGGTAAAAAGCACCACGGCTTGAGGAATCAGTACATGTAAGCCTCTGAGCTCTCTTGAGAAATGGGATGAGACAAACACAGAGAGCAGAAGAAAGGAGGATGACAGTGCCGTGTGTGACACACTCAGGAAGACAGGTCAGGAAACAAGGGGAGGAGGGACATATTATAAGTGAGAACACAAAGTCCACTCTGATTAAAGCCACATAGAGGTTAATTAGTCTGACAGGGGGCTGATTGGGCTAAAGAATACATTACAAGGACTGCCTTCTTTCAGCTTATTTTTCCTTTTAGTGTTATTATGTTGCATGAAACGGCACATGAAGTTGATGAGCAACCAGCAGAGCATCGTACCACTTACTTTCAATTGTGTTGCTTATGGCACTAAGAGCCAAGGCATCTGACACAGAGCCAGTAGACTGTGCATGACTGATGAGGGCTTATCCTCTGAGCTGACACACTATAAACTACTTTGCACATGGGTGGCTGGTTTTGGCAATGTAGCAACAACGTAAGCCTACTGTGGAAAAGCCACAAGCCTGCCCCTGATGTTTGACTTACTCTCTCTGACATTTTGACATCTCAGGTGCTTTTAAATCTCTTCTCTTCTTCTCATCTCATTCTCACTGTCAGATCCGCATGTCAGATGCATTCACTTTCACTTAATTAGCTGCCAATACATCACACATCATTTAAGTGAACACCTCATAGAGCCCGCCTACATACATCACACATACTGCAGCTGAGGCCTCTTTAATTAAGCACCGGCTCATGATGGCTTCCACAAAGGACTCAAACTCAGGTTATGACTTTCATGACAGCTTGTCTGTTTAATATATGTTTAAGAAATACACTTGTTTCAAATGTTTCTTTGCCTTGCTTAATGGAAATTAGAGCTATAAATGAAATAAAGAAAACTGTCTACCTCTCTTAACAAAAAGGCTACGCAAATTGTTAGTGAGGGAGTCGGTGCTTCATCACAATGTGTGCTCCAGTGCTCCAGTCACGTTGACTGTGAACCAACATTAACGTGTTTCATTCACACACTTCTGACCTTTACATTTAACATTTAACTTTGGTGTTTAGGCTCTAATACTAATGTTCTAATTAATATTAAAATTGTTCTTTAAAGCCCCTGAAAACTTCAAATGTGAAATATTTCTACTCATGAATAAATGTGGCTCAAACTAATCTTTTGCTTTTATTTATTTGGAACTTAACACTGAAAAACCTGATCAGATTTGATTGACAGCGACCAAATGACCCACCTTTTTCTAACTGATTTCCATCCAACTCAAACCAGTTAAATACATCAGCTATATCTGTAACCAAAACTTTGGCAGAAAACAGTGTGTTCATGTAGGATCCAACACTCGTGTGAAAAAGCTGCTAATTAATGTACTTTTAAGTCTGCATTTTCTGCCTATTGCTAGTCTGTATAGAAACAAATAGAAACAATATATTTTTAATCAGATTAAAAGAGTTTGGACCGTGTTCGGCTGCTAATGTCTGGAATGATTAGAAAAGCGAGAGCAGCATCTTCAAGTCCGCTCTGAAAATTAAAGGACTTTGTCACAGGTGTTAAGGGATGCACATCACAGACCATCTCAACCCTACAAAGAAAAGCATTTAATGGTGACTTTATTGTTGCTGTGGTAACAGTATGCATCCAGTCAGGGAACGGATGAATGTTTTCGTATTAACTGATTTTTCCAGCGATCACAGCCAAAGCAGGAATCCATCCCAGTGGCAGGCGGCCAAGTGGCTCAGCCTGTGTGAACATTTGCATGACAGTGTCTCTAATTGTGTCAGCTCCTGCGAATGCGGGGTGAGCTCGCCAAAATGTTTCCACGAGATGGCTCAGCTTGCAAGCTGAGTTTTTTTGATAAACTCTTCGCGGAACAATGGTCGTTTGGTTTTGGAAAATCGATGATTTGACTGTTTGTCCTTTGTTAGCTGACAGCTGACAGCTCCTTTCTGCTCTGCAAGTGCCATTCTCAATTGGTGTGGGAGAAGGACCCATTTTCCCTTAAGCAATAACGTCTGTTCATGTAAGTTCAATGACGTGTGTAAAAAAAACACTTTTTTTCATTTTAAGGGGACATATTAAAAACTCTCTTTTCAGTGATTGTGCAGATACATTTGAACATCTGGAGCGCCTACCAACTCACCAACTGTGAAATAAGACAACAAGTAAAACATTTTTGGGCTGCCTTGATCAGAAAATTTGGGATTCAACGAGCCATTCAGATTTGTTTGTTTGCACGCTCATTAGAATATACCGCCCCCTTCTGAATATCTCCACCCACGGCTTGAGAACCATACATTTCCTTGCAAGCCAATCAGAGCAGACTTTACTTTAAAGAGATTTAAAGAGACAGGCGCTAAAACAGAGTGTTTCAGAAAGAGGGTGACACAGGTATATTCAGACAGTATGAGACAAACAAAGTGTTTTTTTTCTTCATTAAAGCATGTAAACATGTTCTAGTAAACCCAAAATTTAAGTATGAACTTGAAAATGAGCATATGTCCCCTGTAGAGGCTAAGCCAACACTTTAAGCCACTGGGGTTCCGCTTTGTTGCTCTAGTTGACGCTCTTCTTGTCGTGCCTGCCGAATAAAGATTCCAATTCCAAACATTTGCAATTGAACATTCAGTCCGTTTATTTATTTTTCTATCAGCAAACATACCATGACATTTAGACACACAATAGGTTAGCCTGCGGGAGCAAACGCTACCTTCGCCAACTAGTGTGTGTGTGTTTTTGTATGTGTATATGTGTATGTGTATGTGTATGTGTATGTGTATGTGGTCAAAAACTGTTTGGTTTCCGGTGGAACACCACCGTCAACAAACATTGGTTCCTACATATAGCAGGAGTGCTAATTGGCTCCTACATCCCCTTTAAAACAACCTGCTCATATCCATGTAGAGATTCAAAAACAGGGAATAAATTAATGTTCCCATGCTCATGTCTTCCTGGAAGTCCAAACAATTTAAACTTACACCAGTATTCAGAGTAAACCTTCACTAAGACCATCAGCTCTGCTTCATGTGATGTACTTACTTACCTGATGACAGGCTTCATAAACTCAGATGAACTTGACAAAACTCGCTGTGCACCAAGCTTTTGTACCGCGCACAACAGGCCATTCGGGATTCTGCAGGTGCTGGATGATAATAAAAAACACAACAGTGGTTAACATGACATCTGTATACCATTTGACAACCATTTCTGACATTGAGCAACAGTGACTCAAGGGCGTCATGCAAGTAGCAGAGATATTCATTTATTCAGAGAGAAAAGCCTCAGTGGACCATAATGCAATATACATAAAGTGCAGCTGCAACCAAAAATGCACCAGCATTCATGAAATATTCAAGTCCTCGTACAGCAACATTTTATTGCAAGAGAAAGGTTAATTTTCCTCATGTGGGGGTTAACAAAATTCCTTCAAGGAGATCAATGTGGGGAATCAGTAACTAATGTAGAAGTGGTGAGGCCTATAAAAACTAATTATGAGCTAAATCTTCCAAGCACATGGATATAGATTTTCATCATCAAAACAAAGTGCTTCACTTAAAAAACAAATCAATAAACCTCTGTGGGAACCATCACCTTATCGTGGTGTAGAGGTTTGTGTGTCCCTATGAACCTGAGAGCTGTGTCTGGAGCCTAGTGCTCCTGGTAGGGTCTTCCAAGGCAAATTGGTCTCAGGCGAGTGGCCAGACTAAGAATGGTTAAAAAACGACCTCATTATAGAGAGGGAAAGGAAAGGAGAGACCCTACCCAGAGGAAGCCCGGGGCCCCGTCTGGAGCCAGGCCCAGAGGGAGGGCCTGACAGCGAGCGCCTGGTGGCCGGGTTTGCCACGGAGCCTGGTCCGAAGAAGCTACGTGGTGCCTCCCATCCATCCATCCTGTGGGCCCACCACTCATGGGAAAAACTGCTGGGGTCGGGTGTGCTGTCACACGGGTGGCAGTGATGGTCAGGGACCTCGACGGACCAGACCCGGGCAGCAGGAGTTGCCCAAGGTGTGATGCGTCGGGCGGGTGTGGGGATACTCACAAGGCCCCGGCCGAGCGCCGCTACGTTGGAGTTCACTCCGGTGGAAGAGAGGGTCGCCTCCCTACGCCTTCGGGTTATGGGGGGGGGGAAACTCTTGTTAGTGCCTATGCCCCAAACCGCAGTTCGGAGTATTCGGCCTTCTTGGAGACCCTGAATGGAGCCCTGCAGGGAGCTCCAGTAGGGGACTCCGTAGTCTTGCTGGGAGACTTTAACGCACACGTGGGAAACGATGGAGACACCTGGAGAGGCGTGATTGGGAGGAACGGCCTTCCTGATCTAAACCTGAACGGTCGTTTGTTGTTGGACTTCTGTGCTAGTCATGGAATGGCCATAACAAACACCATGTTCGAACATAAGGATGCTCATAAGTGTACGTGGTACCAGAGCACCCTAGGGTGAAGAGAGGGGCGGAGCTGTCAACTGATCACCATCTGATGGTGAATTGGATCAAGGGGTGGGAGAAGACTCTGGACAGACGTGGTAAGCCCAAACGGGTAGTGCGGGTGAACTGGGAACGTCTGGAGGAAGCCCCTGTCCTGGAGACCTTCAACTCACACCTCTGGCGGAGCTTTTCAGACATCCCTGTGGAGGTTGGGGGCATTGAACCTGAGTGGGCAATGTTCAAAACCTCTATTGCTGAAGCTGCGGTGATGAGCTGTGGTCTCAAGGTCTTAGGTGCCTCAAGGGGCGGTAACCCTCGAACACCGTGGTGGACCCTGGTGGTCAGGGAAGCCGTCCGACTGAAGAAGGAGTCCTTCCGGGTTATGTTATCCGGGAAGACTCTGGAAACAGTTGCAAAGTACCAAAGGACTAGAAGGGCGGCAGCCTCTGCCGTGTCAGAGGCAAAGCAACGGGTGTGGAGAAGGACTTTCGGTCGGCACCAAGGTGCTTCTGGAAAACCATCCGGCACCTCAGGAGGGGGAAGCGAGGAACCATCCAAGCTGTGTACAGCAAGGGTGGGACCCTGCTAACTTTAACTGAGAAGGTTCTCGGCCGGTGGAAGGAGCACTTTGAGGAACTCCTGAATCCAACTAACATGCCCTCTATGGTAGACGCAGAGCTGGAAGCTGATGGGGGATCATCGTCAATTTCCCTGATGGATGTCACTGAGGTAGTCAAACAACTCCACAGTGGCAAAGCCGCAGGGGTTGATGTGATCCGTCCAGAAATGCTGAAGGCTTTGGGTGTTGAGGGGCTGTCTTGGTTGACACGCCTCGTCAACATTGCGTGGAATTCTGGGACAGTGCCTAGGGGTTGGCAGACCGGGGTGGTGGTTCCCCTATTTAAAAAGGGGGACCAGAGAGTGTGTGCCAAATACATGGGTATCACATATCTCAGCCTCCCTCGTAAAGTCTACTCCAAGGTACTGGAAAGGAGGGTTCGGCCGGTAGTTGAACTTCTGATTGAAGAGGAACAATGCGGATTCCGTCCTGGTCGTGGAACAACGGACCAACTCTTCACTCTCGCACTGGGAGTACGCCCATCCGGTCTACATGTGTTTTGTGGATCTGGAGAAGGCGTATGACCGGGTCCCCCAAGTGATACTGTGGGAGGTGCTGCAGGAGTATGGGGTGAGGGGGTCACTTCTGAGGGCCATCCAATCCCTGTACGCCCAACGCGAGAGTTGTGTCTGGATACTCGGCAGTAAATCGGACTCGTTCCCAGTGAATGTTGGCCTCTGCCAGGGCTGCGCTTTATCACCAATCCTGTTCGTGATTTTCACGGACAGGATATCGAGGCGTAGTCGTGGAGGAGAGGGGTTGCAGTTTGGTGGCCTGAAGATCTCATCGCTACTATTTGCAGATTATGTGGTCCTTATGGCACCATCGGTCTGGTCACTGGATCGGTTCGCGGCCGAATGTGAAGCGGTTGGGATGAGGATCAGCACCTCAAAATCTGAGGCCATGGCTCTCAGATTTGGCAGGAAACCGGTGGATTGCCTACTCCGGGTAGGGAATGAGCCCTTACCCCAAGTGAAGGAGTTCAAGTACCTCGGGTCTTGTTCGCAAGTGAGGGGACGATGGAGCGAGAGATTGGCCGGAGAATCGGAGCAGCGGGGGCGTTGTGACGAAAAGAGAGCTGAGCCAGAAGGCAAAGCTCTCAATCTACCGGTTGATCTTCGTTCCTACCCTCACCTATGGTCATGAAGGCTGGGTCATGACCGAAAGAATGAGATCACGGGTACAAGTGGCCAAAATGGGTTTTCTCAGACGGGTGGCTGGCATCTCCCTTAGAGATAGGGTGAGAAGCTCAGCCATCAGTGAGAGACTTGGGGTAGAGCCACTGCTACTTTACGTTGAAAGGAGCCAGTTGAGGTGGTTCGGGCATCTAGTAAGGATGCCACTTGGGCGCCTCCCTAGGGAGGTGTTCCAGGCACGTCCAGCTGGGAGGAGACCCCGGGGAAGACCCAGGACTCGGTGGAGAGATTATATCTCCTCACTGGCCTGGGAACGCCTCGGGATCCCCCAGTCGGAGCTGGAGGATGTGGCCCGGAGAAGGGAAGATTGGGGTTCCTTACTGGAGCTACTGCCCCCGCGACCCGACCCCGGATAAGCGGTAGACGATGGATGGATGGATCATCAAAACAAAGTGCTTCACTTAAAAAACAAATCAATAAATGAGAAGTTGTCTCCTGTTGCCTCTCAGTGCTCAGTGGGAGTAAACTGTGATCTCCTATTGTTCCCCTCCCTGGGGTTTGGTGCTGCATGTTGAACAGGGTTGCATGTTGGCTTGTTCACTGCACTAAAGTTTCCACTCAGGACACGTTGTTCCAGGGATGAACCTGGTCCTTGGTCTCAATTCATCCTTTCTACATTTTCATTTTTCTTCAATTAAAGAAGGGTGTCTTAAAACAGGTGCCTTGTGAACTTTATTGTTTGCTGTAATCATTCCTCCCTTCCTAAAGTGAGTTCAAAGTAAGTGAGTTCAGACTTCTCTCGGTGCAAAAGTAGATGGCAAACTTTATCTTCTTTCAGTTGTCAGGCAAATAAAGTGGGTATCTTCCAAATATTTATATTTTTTGTTTCCACAGAAAGTGTTTTCCATGCCGAGCCATTAGGAACAGTGACACAAATAGGACCTTTTGTACTGAAAACACTGTAACGTTGGAAGACACCCACTTGCTTTGTCTAAATCAGGCTGATAAATACAGTCATATTAAAGGTTCACTGTGGAGTTGTGACCACTATTGACACTATGGAGCATGTCTTTATGAGTGGATGGTTCATGGCTTGTTTTGTTTTATTTTTTTGTTTTTTTAAAGATGAAATCTTACATGATTGCATTAGAAAGGTTATTCAGGATTTCATCATCATACTTCATGTTTCATTCTGATTTTGTAATACATACATACAGGGCTTGATTTGGTTGGACACGTTTCATAAAACGATTGTTGCAAAATCATTACAATTATTATATTTCAATTAGGGCTGTTTGATTAATTAATCACGGAAAAAATAACGCGTTACAAATATTAACGCAGATTAATAGCGCCCCCCCCCCCCCCAATATGACGCTCTTGACTACACAAAATACGGACGTTAAATTTCTAACTTCAAGCTTACCATCTCTTCCCATGGAAAGCATTATAGCCTTGCTATGATTTTTCACCCTGCATTTTTACATCGCCAACCGTGGCTCATAGCAGCTGAATAGCGCAGACAACTAGACATGAATGACTCAATCTATATTCAAGTATCAGCTGTGTTGTGCATTCTGTGTGCATGACTCCACACCACTAGAGCTGGTGCTTTTCCGTGTACTTTATTATTTCAGCCTCATTGCACCCCTCACTGTCCCCCGCAGCATAAATTCTCATTAGTCTGTCTTATTAGTCGAGCAATGCCGCTGTATCTAAATGTGTTATGAAGTTCGACTTGTAGGAGTAGTTCTGTAGAAGCAGTGATAACAGCGGTGCCAGACTGAGAATGACTTTTGAAGGGGGGGGGGGACAGGCAGGTTTGCATGACGTCATAGGATAGTGAACTTTTTCAGGTCAACTTTCTTTCCATCTCAGCCGAGCCTGGTTTTTGTAAAACAAAAATGTTGTAAGAAATGCATTCCGTCAAGGTACTTAAGATCAAAGTGGTAGCTAACAAGTTTTGCATTAGATCTAATGACAAGGGGGTGCCGTCTCAAAAGGAGCGTCCTTGCATGCACGAAACGCATACAATATAATTTGATCCAATAAAATGTGCTTCAAAAAAGACCGAAGACGTATTTATATCAAATAGCATCCGGGTCTGACGGATGTAATGAGAGTAAAATTAGTTGTATTGCATTTGTTATGCTCACCAGGGTGCTTGATTTAGCTGTAGGCCGCCAGGATTTAGCAATAAGAAACCAGAACTTGGCGGATAACATGCTACACAATAACCCGGGACGTGCAGAAAAACACATGACTAAAATGTTATGTTATGCAACATTGTGACGGTTGTTCAGCTTTAGTGAATATAACAAAATATACAACTGTGCATAAACCTTTACTTTATCTTATCGTGATCTTGTCTGTATTCAGAGATTCAATGTACATTAAAAGATATGAACATAAATGATGAACCAAAGATGTGATAATAAAGTGATCAATAACAAAATCAACAGCATGTTCTACTAATTAGATAATCCAAATTAAAGAGTTTAAAAGACATGGGGTCACAAAGACATGCTTACATTATGAGATGGCCAAAAAAATCTAAAATGTTCAAATTATTACAGGCACAGTAATTATCTTGTTAGAGAACTTGTGTTTCAAAAGAATATGCATAAAAGCATGAACAACAAGCGGTTATTTATTTATATTAAACATTTGTGCAGTCTTTGAAAAATGTGACAATTTACCCACATTTATTTTCACTCCCACCTTTTCCATGCCTTTGAATCTTAATAACAGCATAAACTAATTGATGGATTAAAGTAATATCATGGTTTGTATATTGGTCCTTCATTCTCCGATTTTAATTAATGAATTTAGTGAAATGTTTTTTTTTCTCACAGAAGTTAAAGGAGATCTTATTACCATAACTTAAATGTAATTAATCACTAATGTCATACAGTAAATGTAGGCATATTATTGATAATGTAGTTGTAGACCTCCTGCAAATGTTTGGTGCTAAATAAAAAAACGATCAATTATACAGCTGAGGAATGTTTTCCTATAACTAAATGTTTAAATCCTGAGACGCTCTCATGTTGGTTTATAATTGTATAACTGTCACCACCTGTTGAACTGTAAACTGCTTTTGTTCGTGCATGTTTTTGCATCACCGACGGGGCGGTCTCAGAGGAGGGAGGAGCCCGAGCCATGAATGTATTAATAGTTCTTTAATGTAGATATTCTTCTAATAAATCGCTCTTGCAATAATAAATAGTTTTGGTACTTGAAACGACAAACTATGTGGCTACAGTTTTAATATGTAGTGCTGACTCCGCCTGTCCGGCCGAGTTTCTGCGTACGCCGCGTAAAAAAAAGTGCTCCCTAAAAATATATTTGAAGACCACCAACTGCGCATGTCAGAGCGCTATGGACAAACCGAGCCACCTGGATCGGATTATCTTTTTTAACATAATTTTGAGCATTGTTTTAAATGCTATTTAAGTTTGAACACTCCTTCCTCGTCCAGATCATGGGCTAGCTAGCACGTAGCTAATGGGATGCATTGACACTGACAGTCACACAAGTGGTGAGTAGGCTACAGCTCTTTTTAGCTGTTACCTCAGTATACCCCCCCATAAATATGTAGTATGGGAACTTAACTGCTTAACTGCTTAACTGCGAAATATAAGGCAGAGAAGTACAAATAATCACAAAAATGCATTTTATTTAAGATGGCCAACAGTTTCTGCACATTGTGCAAAACTTGGAAATCTGTAATTCAGCTTTCCAGACATGGACATGCAGGGTTTCTGCAGGAGGGAAGAACGAGTGGCTCTAAAAGTTGCATGAATGGGATTCATGTCGTGATATAAACAAACAAAAGTGCTCTGATCCTAGCAGGGCTATCTTACTGGTCTGACTCTTTTTGTTTATTTCATTAAAATTCAATTTGGATCGTTTTATTAATAGTTTCCCCAGGTATTATTGAGTGATGAAAATGAAAGGTTTGGTTATCACTGATCTAACAAAAGCTACATTCATTACATATGTTGAATTTGCATTGTGACGTCGTGCCTCTGCCCCCCTTCCCTTAAGGTTATATTTTTTATTACGTAAGACTGTGAGAAATACTGCAGGAAACCTGGACAAGTATTTTAATAAAAGGATAAAAAAAGTTGTGAAAGTTTTTTTTTTATTGTTAAACAAAAAGATGATCCCTTTTGAATTTTTATGAGCATCACAAGCCCCTAGTTCTTTATTACCTCCGCCAAGGAGGTAATGTAATCTGTTCGGTTTGTTGATTTGTTTGTCAGCAGGTTTATGGAACAAAGCGTCTGGCCTGCTTTTCATGAAGCTTGATGGAAGGGTGTAGCATGGGCAATGAAAGAACCATTACATTTTGGAGTGGATCCGAATCTCTGGGCGGATACACAAATTATCTTTCACTTATGGAAACGGCCTTGGTGGAGGTCTGCACTCTGAGTGCCCTTCTAGTTGGTAATGTATTTGCAGCAGCTGGTAAAAATAAATCCCAGCTCTGTTCAGGGACAAGGTCAAGAGGAAATAATACAGGGCCACATTTTCAACGTTGACTTTTAAAAGCCCGTTATTCACTCTGTGAATTTAACTACAGGATCTGAAATTTCAACTCTTATCCTCGTCTCATTGTTGACTTGCATTCTGGGAATTTTACATCTACCACAGTGCAGCTTGTTCACTCGACTGCTCGTCAGTCCATTGAGAGTGCTGTGCACTATTCCTTCAGTCACTTAGGGAGTGGAGTGTTGGACAGTACGTGTGCAGAAGGTGATGCCACTGTTCTTACAGTATCTATTTATGTCTTTACAGTCGAACGCTCGCTGGGAGACATTCTAATGACCTGATGGATCGTCAGGCTGTGTTAGATAAGGTACCAGTTGTCTTGGACATCTTTAATGGATTGGAAAATTAAATATCCAACTTTTAATGTGTTACTTATTCGGAGTGTTTTGTTGTTCACGGTATTTGGCTAATTTTATCTGCCGTTGCACACATGTTCCCACACTAGAGTGTAGTCCCTGTTTCATCAGCAGAGATTATATTTTGCATTTATTCAGCTGTTGTACTCCACAGTTGGTCAAATTGTAATAGTCAAAATAACCTAATTATATTGCACCTGTATGATATGGATTTTATTTTATTTGCATCATTAGTATAGGATTATTTCAGTACAAGCGATACAATGGGCGTCTTTGTCTCTATGGTGGTTGAAATTGTTGGTTGCCATTTTAATAATTTCCATGAATTTCGTTTTTAAAGGTCAATCAAACAAAAATATTTAGTGTGGGTATTGTGAGTTTCTGTTTGTGTTGAGTTTATTCTTGTTTTTTGTCTTTTTTGTCTTGGTGAATAGAAAATACAATAATATACCAACAAGTAAATACAGTGTGAGGGGCAGTGACCGTTCCAAATTGTGAGATAAATGGAAACAAATTAAAACAATTAAGCCATGAAAATTATAGGAATTAGTCTTAACTAAAAGTAGCTGTACTGCTTGTCGGTCGTTGTCCACTGAAGCTGATTATTTGTTATTTATATTTCCCCACTCTCGTCCCACTAAAACTGTATGTCACGCTTCTGAATTGTGTTGTATTTTAGCACAAGAAAATCAAAGACTTCCTAAAGACTCTTGTTCCATGTTGCAAACACAGTTTACCCCGTGCACAACCCCCTCATTTAATTTATAAGTCTACCAGCAGATGTAAAGTAAAGGTCAATCTGCCAGGAAACATAGAACTCCCTTTAAAGTTTTCACGATATCTATTAGACTATGTATATTAGCCAGTTATGCTGTTCGTCTCTGTGGCTTTATTTAATATTTGCTCTGCTGGCAAAAGGTTTGATAATTTACAGTAAGCATGGATGCCTTTTTAATGGACTGTGCACAAAAGCCTCAGCTCCTGCAGATTTCTAAAATAGTTTTTAATGTTGCAACAGCTTAAATGAATGAGGTAACATGATATCTTGGGGCATCTGGATGTTCTCCATCCATGTTTTAGGGAACATTTCTTACCATTCAGTCTCCTAATATTTCATCATTTGGTATAAAAACTGGCAGCATAGAGCTGTTAGTGGGTCCTTCAGTGACTCAACACACTTCCCTCCTCTTTCTAAGGCAATTGCACACACACACACACACACACACACACACACACACACACACACACACACACACACACACACACACACACACACACACACACACACACACAGAGAGAAATCCATTCTTGTTGACAGTTAGCATTCTCAAGGCCACTGTCAAAATTCACTGATATCAGACTGTTGAAAATGAAAGAAAAAGGAAGCTGACAAATGTGGCATCACACAGTCCGTGGAGGACGACTGCTTCTGCTATACTTTGTTTTATAGTGAGGCGAACATCTAGGCACGTTACAGCCAATTATCTTTCACTGCTATTCTTTGTGTGCTCATCTCATTTATTCATTGTTGATGATCAAGACAGTTGATGAGATGTCTGCGATACAGAGCTAATGGAAAGGGTTAAGAATCCTCATTTGATAATTTTCACGGTCTGCTGTACTTTCGCACAGTCATGGTCAAATTGAATAAGTGTTAAATGCACCATTTGACATTTTTCTTTTAAATAATAATAATAATAATAATAATAATAATAATAATAAATTGTATTTCTAAAGTGCCTTTTGAAAGCTAAAAGTAATCTCAAGGCGCTAAAATGCAGGACAAAAAAAACAACAACAACAGACATAAGATTTTACGGAAAGGCTTTTGTGAAAAGAAAGGTTTTTAGGCTCTTCTTGAAGGAGTCGGTGGTCTGTGGAGCCCTCAGGTGTTCTGGGAGGGAATTCCACAGGTGAGGAGCGGCTGAGCAGAAGGCCCGATCGCCCATGGTGCGGAGCTTGGTCCTGGGGGGGTGGAGCAAAGTTTTTTTTAGAGGAGCGGAGGTTGCGTGTGGAGGTTTGTTGGGGGAGGAGTTCCTTGAGGTATGGAGGAGCATTTCCATGTATGCACTGATGGGTGAGTAGGGAGATTTTGTATTCGATCCTGAATGTGACAGGAAGCCAGTGGAGCGAGTGGAGAATGGGTGTGATGTGGTTATATTTTCGCACCCTCATCAGGATCCTAGCGGCGCTGTTCTGGATGTATTGGAGCTTCTGAAGGCTCTCGCTTGGAATCCCGATAAGGAGAGCGTTGCAGTAGTCCAACCTTGAGGAGACAAAGGCGTGGACGAGTTGTTCAGCATCTGACAGGGAGCGTGTGGGGCTGGAGTTTTGCAATGTTTCTGAGGTGGTAGAAGGAGGTCTTGCACAGATGTTTGATGTGGATGTTAAAGGTCAAATCTTACACCTAGGTTGGTGACTGATGGTGATAGGGGGATGTTTTGACCAGAAAAGGTGATGTTGGTTATGGGGGAAGACTGGACCTGGTGTGGTGTGCCAACTAAAATAGCCTCTGTTTTTGAGCTATTTAATTGAAGGAAATTGTCTTTCATCCAAGCCTTAATCTCCTCAAGGCAGGTGTTCAATGATGATGATGATGATAATGATGATGATGATGTCGACAGTGGGGCTGCATGTGGCATCGGGTCGGTTTTTATATATATATCTGTGTGTCATCAGCGTAGCAATGGAATGGTATTCCATGCTGGCTGATGACACGGCCAAGGGGCAGAGTGTAGAGGGTGAACAGAGTGGGGCCAAGAACCGACCCTTGAGGGACACCACAGGTTACTGGGTGTATCTGCGAACTTGCACCTCCCAAGGATACATACTCTGTTCTTCCAGAGAGGTAGGACTGGAACCAATTCAGGGCGGAGTCAGAGAGTCCGATGGTGTAGTGGAGGCGCTGAAGGAGGATCTGATGGTCGACCGTGTCGAACGCTGCAGTCAGATCCAGGAGGATGAGGAGAGATGGGGAGCCAGCGTCAGCCGCCATCAGCAGGTCCTTTGTGACCCTGACCAGGACTGTTTCGGTGCTGTGGGCGGAACGGAAACCGGACTGGAATTTGGCAGTTGGCTTTGAGATGGTCCTGAAGCTGGACCTACTTTTTACAATACCTTTGATAAAAATGGCAGGTTGGAGATGGACCTGTAGTTGGTGAGGACATCCGGGTCTAAGGTGGGGTTTTTTTTTAGAGAAGATGGGACATGACAAGTCTGGAGCGAGATGTTAATGACTTTGGTGATCAGGGGGTTTAGAGCACAAATGTTGGATTTTACCAGGGCTGTGGGAAAAGGGTCCAGTGCGCAGGTGGAAGGTTTCATCCTGCGGATGACGTCCTCAACCTCTTGCTGCGAGATCTCCAAGAAGACGCGAAGAGGCTGGAAAATCCCAGGCTGTGGGTTGACAGCAGGGACAGACTGAGCGGAGGAGCTGGAGAGAAAAGAGCGGATGGTGTCATCTTTGGTCTTGAAGAAAGTAATAAAGCTATTGCACTGCTCTTCTGTGGTGTCGGTGTGTGAAAGAGTTTGTGGCCTGAGGAGATGACTTATGGTGGAGAACAACTGCTTGGAGTTTCCAGGGTTTTTATTGATGATATTGGAGTAGAACTGTGTCCGTGCGTTTCTGAGTAACTCTGAGTAGGCTTTTTGGTGTTCTTGAAAGGCTAATCTATGAACACTGAGTCCAGATTTTGTGAAACGCCTCTGGCAGTACACGCCCAGCTGCCTTCATTTTAAACCTGCAAGACGTGTCAGAACAGGTCAAGGTGGACCGTTAAGCCTCAACAAGGCAAATTGATAATAATTTAGGTCCTTCACAAGACACTGGGAGACAGCTCCACAGTGCTTCAGGTTCAGGCAATAAGTAGCTTTCAAAAGGACATTTGTGAGGGTCAGGAAAGTGTCGCCACAATGTTTGGTACATTGGAGGAGCGCAGTCTGTTATGTGACGTGTTGAGAATCTGGCTGGATGTTGTAATTTCTTACATGGTTCGGACCTGGCACCCTCTTTTTTGATAGAACCACTTACAGTTATTACATACTTTCTATGATATTTAAGCATCCAGCCTCACGAACAGACCAGGAACACAGACGACTGCTGTACAAACACATCAATTATATATTATGTGAATGGACGGCTCATTTTTTCTTTCTTCTTAAATTTGTGAAGGCACACTGTGGTCTGTAAGTGATGTTGATAATAGTGCATTTATGTATGATGTTTATGTATAATGTATGGCTTATAGCAGAGTGATGTCACCCCTGACAGCAAGCTCACTGTGACTTGATGTCTACAGTGTCTGTCTCACAGCCAAGTAATCTGAGTCCTCTCAATTACTGAAAGGAAGCCACTAATCCTAGCCTAAAGAAAATGTCTTCAGAGTTAAATGTTGATGTACATGTTGGAGGAGAAAATGACACAGCATCTGAGGCTAACTGTTGCTGAATTTATCCTCTTGACTTTCAGTGGCTTGTGAGATGTACTGTAGCTCAGACGAACGCTCTTTATCACTGGCTCATGTCATTCTTTATTTCATACAAACACTGATAAAACGTTTTTATTCTCAACTAAAAGTATTCTCAAATTATCAAAACATCTATAGAAATGTCTCCAACCATCCCTGCCGAACAATACACTTAAATGTTTTAAAAAATCCTCAAAAAGTGGGATGTGTTGATGATGAGCCAACAAAGAGAAATCCCCCCGACAGCTCCTTTCATTCAACAGTCCAACAGTCGTACATTAAAATACATTGATGGGAATACAACCAACTCTGTCTCATCTCGTCCAAAATAAAAAAAACTCTTTTTAGGCTCAACGGACGGCAGCGTTGGTCAGTAGTTCGACCACTATGATGGTTTCCAGAGGATGAATCCTGACTTTTCTTGTGCCACCATAACCTTTACATTTAATTTTAAGTGAAATGTGTCAACAACTATTGGACGGATTGCCATTAAAAGGAGTTCAGACATTCATGCCTCCCTCAGGATGAATCTTATCAACTTAGGTGATCATTTGACAACATTTGTATTTGTCCATTTGGTTTATGACCATATACCCGTTAAATATTTACATTTCTGTCATCCTCAGCTACTTTATGTAGCTATCTAAGATGTTGAACTTTGTACCTCCTAAACATCAACATGTTAACATTGTTGTGAGCAAATACAGCCTCACAAGGCCGTTCGAGTAGATGGTAAATGGACTGCATTTATATACCTCTCACAGGGTTAAATGATGGCACACAGAATCAGATATCTGCATCATAGACTTTCAGTTTGCACTACAGCAGCTGCCACTGAACAGCAGTATCATTGTTATTGTAATTACTTAATTATAATTGTACATGTAGTTGGTGAGTCCAGCGGATCCTCAGCTTTTGTGGGTGGTGTTAATGATTTCACGTCTTTTCATTTGCTATGAGATTTATTTATGCAAATCAGAAAAACAACCTTTTCATTGGCAAGTGTGATCTTGATTTGTTTTTAGGGGAACATGTGACACCATGGTGAAAGGAGGAAATGCATTGCAATTATTGTAATTTCTCTGCAAACACTTTGTCCTTCCTGCTCCAGTGGGACATCGGTAGCATTCCCTGTCCTTTTGTACCGCCGCTCTTAGTGTGACTGCATCCTCTTGGCACCTCGTTAACAAAAGCTATATTGTCATGGTATTGAATGTATTGAGCGCTGTGGGTGAGGGAAAATGTTACATTAGAACAGCTCCTGGAAATCAAAGTGATGTGAAGCATTTATTTATCCAAGGTAATGTCTTGAACATTTTCATATTATTAGTTGTATTAAATCTGTTTAATATGACTGTATTGGCATTATACTAAAACTGATGACATAATACTTTTCAAAATAATAAATGCCGTGCCAGCGACTTTGGATTTTATTTGAAATGATGGAATAGAAATGACAACTCATCTTTTTATGAGACTCGTTAACTGATATTCCTGATAACTTTTTTCATTTGTGATAACAATGTTAACAGTGTTAACAAAGAAAAGTACGTTTTGAAATCCATTTCTTTTGAATTCAATTTTTGAAAGTGACTGAATGAATGACAAAGAAAGTATTCTTTTGAAGAAATGAATCAGAACATGACTCTCGATCATTCAGTTCAGATGAAATCTCTTTCACAGATTGTCTTCCATTTTCTTTGTTCACTGTCTGCGTTTTGCCTCTGCTGACCTCCAGCAGCAGCTGCCTTACTCTGGCTGAATCCTCTTACAGTGAAACATCTTCTTTTAAGAAGAGGACCCAAGCACACCTTCCTCCTCTCCTTCTGTGTATGATCCATCTGAGCATGCCTCTTGCACACTTAACGTACAGTGTTTCAAACCTATACCAGTTGTATTGAAAACAGCCACAGTGTTTTAGTGATCAGCCATAATCTGTGTCACCGTTTCACATGTCGTCTTGATAACCTGCAGTGGAGCACGTCAGGTACAGTGAAGAAGGTACAACATAATTTTACTGCTCGTTTGTGGAGTCCCACAGCAGTAAAACATACCAGCTACATTCTCATGACAAAGATTAGGTTACATTTAATGAAATCTGGAAAAACATCAATACACTGACACTGATAAAAACGCAACACTTTTGTTTTTGCTCCCATTTTTCATGAGCTGAAATCCAACATCTAAGACTTTTTCTATGTAGGCTACACAAAAGGCCTATTTCTCTCAAATATTGTTTACAAATGTGTTTAAATCTGTGTTAGTGAGCACTTCTCCTGTGCTGAGATAATCCATCCATCTCACAGGTGTGGCATATCAGTGTTTCCCCTAGGTTTACTGCTTTGGAGGGGCGCTCACCGTGCGTGCGCGGCGCAGGAAGATTGCGTGCGCGGCGCAGGAAGATTGCGGGCGTAGTGCGTGGCACAGGGAGATTGCGTGCGCGCCGCGGTTTCTATAGACGGAATTGGAGTTTCGGGCTTCCGGTAGAATCGCAATGCATGCTGGTGTGGCAAGCCTAGAAAAGTGAGCACCAACTCTACAAGGGCCGCCATATTGGATTTCTTCTCTACGTGTTTACATTGCATTTAGCTTTTTCTTCAAGCTACTCTACAATGAGTTCTGAACTCCTTTCTTATGATGAGGTTCAGATGTGGAAAGTCGAAGCTTTGAAAGTATTTTGCCGCAAGCGGAATTTAAAGGTTTCAGGAACAAAACTGGAGCTTATTGCCAGGGTGTTTGCTGCATCAGAGATGGGCATTGAGGAGCAAACAACAGCTAACGAAAGACTTGAAATCACAGAAAAAGAAAAGACTAAGCTTTTGGTTATGCCGAGTGACGTTTCAGCGCCTGATCCCTTGACATTGCAGGATGGCTGGGTCAATGAAAACAACAGCATGACTTCTTGGCTGCCGATATACCTCAGCGATATAACATTATTTTTAATGTCTGACCACCCAGGGAACCATGTCGAGTTTCATAAACGAACTTTGAACGAATACAAAGAAGGCAAAGTATTTAGACTGTTTGACTCTGGCTGGTTGAAACATATCTTTCAATCCTCTCACAGATTCTGAGTATTGCTTTTAGAAAGCAAAATGTTCAATTCAATGAAAGTTTCCCATACGCCACATTCAGCATGGATCTGCGCAGTCAAGAAAACTAGCGATATCATAAGTGCTTATTGCAGTTGTGTTGCAGGGTAAGCTATTATAAATACAGTATATCTCAAAAGTGAGTACACCCTTTAGATTTTTGCAAATATTCTGTTATATCCTTTCAGGGGATAACATTATCCTACTGAAACTTTGATATAACTTAAAGTAGTCAGTGTGCTGCTTGAATAACAGTATAGATTTATTGTCCTTTGAAAATTACTCAGTACACAGCTGTTAATGTCTAAACAGCTGGCAACAAAAGTGAGTACACCCCATAGTGAACATGTCTAAATTGTGCCCAAAGTGTCAATATTTTGTGTGACCACCATTGTTATCTAGCACTGCTTTAACCCTCCTGGGCATGGAATTCACCAGAGCTGCACAGGTTGCTTCTGGAATCTTCTTCCACTCCTCCACGACGACATCACGGAGCGCACGGATGTTGGACACCTTGCACTCCTCCACCTTCCTCTTGAGGATGCCCCACATGTGCTCAATTGGGTTTAGGTCTGGAGACATACTTGGCCAGTCCATCACCTTAACCTTCAGCTTCTTCAGCAAGGCCGTTGTCATCTTGGAGGTGTGTTTAGGGTCATTATCATGTTGGAAAACTGCCCTACGGCCCAGTTTCCGAAGAGAGGGGATCATGCTCTGCTGCAGGATGTCACAGTATATATTGGAATTCATGTGTCCCTCAATGAAATGCAGCTCCCCAGTGCCGGCAGCACTCATGCAGCCCCAGACCATGATGCTGCCACCACCATGCTTGACTGTAGGCAAAACACATTTGTCTTGGTACTCCTCACCAGGGTGCCGCCACACACGCCGGACACCATCTGACCCAAACAGGTTTATTTTGGTCTCATCAGACCACAGGACATGGTTCCAGTAACTCATGTTCTTGGATTCATTGTCTTCAGCAAACTGTTTGCGGGCTTTCTTATGCATCGGTTTCAGAAGGGGCTTCTGTCTGGGGCGACCGCCATACAAACCGATTTGATGCAGTGTGCGGCGTATGGTCTGGGCACTGACAGGCTGAAATCCCACTTCTGCAACCTCTGCAGCAATGCTGGAAGCACTCGCACGTCTATTTTTGGAAACCAACCTCTGGATATGACGCTGAGCACGTGGACTCAACTTCTTTGGTCGACCCTGGCGAGGCCTGTTCCGAGTGGAACCTGTCCTGGAAAACCGCTGTATGATCTTAGCCACTGTGCTGCAACTCATTTTCATGGTGTTGGCAATCTTCTTATAGCCAAGGCCATCTTTGTGAAGCGCAATAATCCTTTTTTTCAGCCGCTCAGAGAGTTCCTTGCCATGAGGTGCCATGTTGTCCAGCATTCAGAGAGAATTGTGCCCAAAACACCAAATTTAACAGCCCTGCTTATCATTTACACCTGAATCCTTGTAACACTAACGAGTCACATGACACCAGGGCGGGAAAACAACATCATTGCGCACAATTTAGACACTGTTCACTATGGGGTGTACTCACTTTTGTTGCCAGCTGTTTAGACATTAACAGCTGTGTACTGAGTAATTTTCAAAGGACAATAAATCTATACTGTTATTCAAGCAGCACACTGACTACTTTAAGTTATATCAAAGTTTCAGTAGGATAATGTTATCCCCTGAAAGGATATAACAGAATATTTGCAAAAATCTAAAGGGTGTACTCACTTTTGAGATATACTGTATATACCTAACTTGTGTTTGTTAATTATTATAAAACTCAATATATAGAAAGTACATTTGTCAATATATAAATCAAGTAGATAGACTCCATACCCCAGGTCGAGTTCAGGATCAGGGAATTCATTTGTTGGTTTTCCTTGCATGAAATGCTCACTGCAAATCCGCGAAGATTTCTTGGGCTCCCAAGACTTCCCATTGTAATCCTGTCTCTTTCCAGCTTTGGTCCATGCTAGCCTTCTATCATTGTTCTTTAGTGCTGGTGGAAATGGAAATAGTTCGAACGGGGGCTTGCAGTCGCAATTTTTGCAATCGTGAAGCTCACAATGAGATTCTGCCCCTTTATTTAGCTTTTTCCCACTGTTTGAACATCCTTTCACCACACAATTTCAGTGTCCAAATCCCATAACTAGAAGAGCGATGATTACACACCAAAAACTAGCAAAGTAGACAGTACAAACTGAAAAATGCACATAAATTAGATCAAGCGTTTAGTTTATTTAATAAAAGAGCACCTGTCAATGTGAAAAGTGAGTTGTGAATAAAAAATATATTTATTTATTTTATTCGAGAAAAAAAACAAAAAACATCTTGAATTTCAGGCAGGGCGCTGGGCTCCGTTGACAGGGCTACAATGGTAGGGGAAACACTGCATATCAAGATGCTGATTAGACAGCATGATTACTGCACAGGTGTGCCTTAGGCTGGTCACAATAAAAGGCCACTCGAATAATGTGCAGTTTCATCACAGAGCACAATGCCACAGATGTCGCAAGTTTTGAGGGAGTGTGCAATTGGCATGCTGACAGCAGGAATGTCCACCAGAGCTGTTGCCCGTGAATTCAACGTTCATTTCTCTACCATAAGCCGTCTCCGAGAATTTGACAGTACATCCAACCGGCCTCACAACCGCAGACCACGTGTAACGACACCAGCCCAGGACCTCCACATCTGGCATCTTCACCTGCAAGATCGTCTGAGACCCACCACCGGACAGCTGATGCAACAATTGGGTTGCATAACCAAAGAATTTCTGCATAAACTGTCAGAAACCGTCTTAGGGAAGCTCATCTGGATGCTTGACGTCCTCGCCGGGGTCTTGACCGGACTGCAGTTCGTCGTCGTAACCGGCTTGAGTGGGCAAATGCTCACCTTCGATGGCGTCTGGCACTTTGGAGAGGTGTTCTCTTCACAGATGAATCCCGGTTTTCACTGTACAGGGCAGATGGCAGACAGAGTGTACGGCGTCATGTGGGTGAGCGGTTTGCTGATGTCAACGTTGTGAATCGAGTGGCCCATGGGCCGTGGGGTTATAGTTCAGGCAGGCATATGTTATGGACAACGAACACGGGTGCATTTTATTGATGGCATTTTGAATGCACAGATACCGTGACAAGGTCCTGAGGCCCATTGTTGTGCCATTGATCCACCACCATCACCTCATGTTGCAGCATGATGATGCACGGCCCCATGTTGCAAGGATCTATACACAATTCCTGGAAGCTGAAAACATTCCAGTTCTTGCCTGGCCTGCATACTCACCGGACATGTCACCATTTGAGCATGTTTGGGATGCTCTGGATCGGCGTATACGACAATGTGTTCCAGTTCCTGCCAATATCCAGTAACTTCGCACGGCCATTGAAGAGGAGTGGACGAACTTTCCACAGGCCACAACCAACACCCTGATCAACTCTGTGGGAAGGAGATGTGTTGCACTGCGTGAGGCAAATGATGGTCACACCAGGTACTGACTGGAACGTTCAGTGCCTAATAATAAAGGTCTCTTTTCAAGATAAACCTGCACATGTTAGAGTGGCCTGTCATTGTGACCAGCCTAAGGCACACCTGTGCAGTAATCATGCTGTCTAATCAGCATCTTGATATGGCACACCTGTGAGATGGATGGATTATCTCGGCAAAGGAGAAGTGCTCACTAACACAGATTTAAACAGATTTGTGAACAATATTTGAGAGAAATAAGCCTTTTGTGTTCATAGAAAAAGTCTTAGATCTTTGATTTCAGCTCATAAAAATGGGAGCAAAAACAAGTGTTGCGTTTATATTTTTGTTCAGTGTACTAACAAGAAACATGGTTTGATTATTCACTGACCAATTAAGCATTTTTGAGTTTAAGCTTCCTATAACTAATATTTTTTGCCTAATATTTATGCAGTTTTTCACATTTGCAATGGCTAAACTATACTACAAATGTAAATTCAGTCTCTCCTTTAGAGTTTTTTCTTTTTCTGTTTTCAGAGAAATTGAAAAGCTATTAAATTGTCCATCAGATTGTCACAATAAACCTCGTTCATTAGAATGACATGAAATTACTCCGGGGTTTAACAGGCTGCCATGCCTGAAGCTTTAGACCAAATGTCCTTTAATGTTGGCAGGGTGGGAAACTCACTTTTTAATTTACTGTTCATGTTTGAAAGGTATGTATTATACCAGCCATTCACAGTTTTGTGTTACTGTCTGATGGGAGTTTTGGTCTTTAGTTGAGAGTAAAATACATATTACCCAACGTTAACTCAAACGACACATGAACCATTGATGTCCATTGAATCTCGGTGCTGTCATAAGGCCCCAGTAGTTAAAGGAGCTGATTCGGAGAGAGGTTTTAGTACTTTATTGTTAATGAGTTAAGACCAATATCTTTAATGACAATTTGGACATTTTGCTGTTAACAAGAACTCTGATGCACCCTCACAGTGTGGGCACATTCAAATATTTATTTGTACAAAGGCAAGACAGAAAAGAGCTTAGCAATTTTTAAAAGCATAAACACTACATTTCTTTCCACTGATTGAATACTCTCTACATCAAAACAATAAAAAACTGTGTGTATATATATATATATATATATATATATATATATATATATATATATATATATATATATATACTCATACTCAGTGACCAGAGAAATGGAGCCTCTGTCCCTGCAGAAGACCATTGATTAATTTTCTGTTATGTAACATGTGAAGGGATTACAGGGACATTATGTATCCCCAAAGGAAGGAATGACAAAAGGCTAGCATTAATGGGACAAACACTGAGCATATATACACAAATCATGTTTCACATCCAGCCATGATTTAAACGTGTTAGGCAGCTGAAAGGTGCACGTGATAAAAGAGACTATACCTCTTTCATCGCATCCTGTCTTGGTACAAGAACACCAAAGTAATGGTCCAAACAATTACGTCAAAAGTGGTTCAAGACAAGGTGGTACTAAACAGGGGTTTCTTTTTCTGCTTACTGAGTACGAGGAGCACAGAAAGACATAAAGCAAGCATCTCGCTTTTCAGCTAGCTAGACCGACGAGAAGGCAGAAAAGCACTCTAAGAATAGAAAGATTGTGTCACAAATTGTTCACAATTACAGGCTGTTGGTTGGCAACTTTTATAAGACAATATCGGACATTATTCTGGTCATGGCTTTGTCGAAAGTCAGCCAAATGTCTATGCTATGATAGTTTGAGCACACTTAAGGTTTACGAACTCCCACTGCAAAACTGAACACTACGGTAGAAAATGGCAAACATTTAGACGGAACGAATTCAGACGCAGTTACCCTTTGTTCCACTGGAGAGAAATGACAAATCTTTTCAGATAGACAAAATAATAGATAAAAAACAATTTAAGGATAACCCTGTATTTGTTGTACATATATAAAACAACAGTATACATTATATGATGGAGCAGTGTCCACTGTTTCGCAGATCTTAAAAGAAAAAAAGAAAACACTTTCAAAGAACTAAAATAATAAATTCAGCACGATGATTTAGCTTAAATGCTTGGTTTCCATGGTAATCTACCTACTGGTTTGTGAAAGAGGATTTGGCTTTATTGACTCATGGTTTATTCTATTCTCCTCCCAAATGTCCCAGGTGAGCCATTCACTGACCTTTACATGATAATCAGAGTATTGACCTTTTTATTCAGAATAAAAACGTGTTTTGTATTATTCTGTTTACGTCGGCTGCTTGTTGAATTATACATTCCAGTTTCCTGAAATGTTAATTTGGAGTCGCCTGAGTAACAAGTCTTGTTACTGTGACAGAAAATACTCATTACTGATTAGTTATGTCCGCTCAAGTTATGTGGCATGATACTGATTCACAGATCAGCCGCTGGTGTAGATTAGTATGCAGGATATGTTAAACTGCAGATACCAACACATACTTAAATCTTACTGGTGAAATGAACATTAAACCAACTAATAAAATGTAAATACATTTAAAAACCAAATTCTTTGGTCACTGGCTATGTTGTAAGAGCGATAATCCACTCTGAGCTGTTCTGATATATGAACATCACAGGCCTGGTGGAGGGAATGGCTCCGCTTTGTATCATATTGTTCTTTATCTCCCCCTGTTTGTTGTTTTCATATGGATCAGAACAGCTCGTTATGCACCGCTTACATAATGGCCTCTCTACAATTCAATACAAAGTCAGTTACCCTCCAGTATTTCACCTCAAATGCTCTTTCTTTTATGCGAACATTAGTTTTCGTGACATTTATGTTAGCACACCACTGTAAGGCAAAGTTCAGACCAATCTGAGACCTGTATGGAAACAAGCAGCCCTCATTCATTATAATAGAGCTTCACTGTATTTCTAATGTTTACCTTCCTAATGTTATAACATATGTTGTCAGGCAGTTTGGTTGACATGTACATAACGTTGTTTTATAGTCCATGTAGGTAAGTGTTGTCACAGTGTGCGAGAGCTTTGGGACAAAATCTGTTTGACATTTTATTTCACTATGGGAGTTTGCTTTTTACCAGAGGCACAGCAGTTAAATCTTCTAGTAAATAAATTATCTTCATATATAGCAAATTACATCTGGTTATGTGCACATAAAATAGTCATTATACCACTAATGCTGCAAAGCAGTGGCATTCACAAGTCTCTGGTGATAGTCAGAACATTGACTATATCCCTTGCAGCTATATTTTGCAGACAATAACAGAGGTAATATATAATGTGATGAATAGCCCTTCACAATTAATAGGACACATTTACTTCCTCACGTTCTATAAAAACCTTCTATATCTCTTCCTGTATAAAACAGCAATCAGCAGTTGTGTCCCAACAAATAAATCTTTAAAATTGGTATTTAACATTATTTAAGAAGGTGTAGGTGCAGACATTAAAACCACACATGCTAATACACAAGATATTCACATGCAGTCTATACAAAGAGTAAACAGGAAGTTCACAGTAATTAGTCCATACTTTGAAGCAGGAAGAAGAACGTTTTTTTCACCACAGGCACCAAGAAGTACAAATGTATTACATTCAATGCTGGAGTGCCGCACTTAAAAAGTGCCAAATGTGTCACAACAAGCAATGCTTTAGATCAAGAGTCTAGAGGTGTTTACAATGAATTAAATACCCCTGACTTCTTGGACAGGAACGAATCAATGCAAGTTATTGTTTAAACCCGGAGTATTGAAAGTTGGCGATAAATTGGTGATCGGAGTCTTGGGCTTGTTTACTTAATATTCTTTTCTTTTCTGTTCTTTTTCCTGATCTACGGTAAATAGGAAACGTAAGACTATATTTCTATGTAGGCAAAGTTCATTGCATTAAGCAGTTCTGGCATAAAAGAGAAAAACAACATGTTTATATTTCCCCAAAATACGGTATTATAAAAGATATTGTTTTGGGATCAGTACCAAAGCTTGGGCATCGTGTTGGCATTGATATCCAATAATACCCTGCAAGAGGCTAAAAGTGGAACAAACTGAGACGACCTCTTGATGTGTTCACACTGTGGCTCATCCCTAAATCAGGCTTGTAAATGAGGTTGGATTCCTGATTAGTGGTGCCACTTTGGATCCTGTTTCTGAGCTGGTATTTCTCAAGTTTAACTTTAAATGTCATCAAGCTAAACCAAACTACATTCAACGGATTCAAAATAATTCATATTCAATTATATGCAATCACACCCCAACCAAATGGCCTGTGGCCCAAAATGCTTTTGTAGCGTACATTTAACAACACTCACAGATGCACTCGGCATGTTCAGTAGCTTCATCTATTTATAAACAGGGAAAAATGAACAAGTTTTCCAGATGGTGGGTGTGGCAGAAAATCACAGAAAGATCAATTCTGTCAGAATGTATAATAGACAATAGCACCCACCCCACGTGGGCAGCAGTGTATGTGAACTGGCTCTTCAAAAAAGCGTTGAATCAGGTCCACTATTGCATGTGTTAACACAAAGCAAAGAAATGCCCAAAAGGGAGACGTGAAGCCTTCTGCTGGAGAGGTCGAGGTCTCACGGCTGGATGCAGTATCACACCATGGCATATTGAGTTATGAGCACAGAGAACGACGGTGTAAGTACAGTACACATGCAAACCAATGTTAGAAAACTCTTAGCAACCCTGTCTGGTGCCATCTTAGAGGTCCCCTGCGGTCAACCTTTTGTTTATTGTCAAGTTTTAGTTAACTAAAAGTCTGGGCATTTTAATGTTAGTCAAAGAAGATTGTAACTAATTTAGTCGATGAAAACTGAGATTTTAGTCTTTTTTCGTCATCAGAATATATTGAACACTTCAGTCTGTTGTTGTCATCGTTAACTTTAACTTAAGTAAGTTACTCTGAGACCTCCTGACTGTGTGCTGCTGGTGTAGTCCTGATATGGAAATAATATAATATTTTGTGTCAATGTAAATAAAGTGACGGCTTGGTAAAGTTTTTATTTTTTAAACTACATTTTAGTGTGGTCTTTTTTCACCAACAATATTGCATGGTGATATAGTGACAGTTAGTGTGACGTCTGTGCCGCCTCGTCTTAATAAATGAAAAAGCGGCACTAACCCTAACCCCTAACCCATAAACGAACATATTTAGTCATAGTTTTCCTTAACGAAATTTAAACTGATTGAGACTAACTTTGTCTAACAATTCATAACCTAACTTTTGTGACTGATGAGTCGCAGATGAAGATATTTGACCTCAGCAAATAAGTCTCATGTGACACCAAAGTGTCATGCAGGGCCTAAAACCTCTGAGGCCTGCAGCCATTTGGTGGCAAAAAGCTTCCGCCAGCAAAGGCAAAGTCCAGTTGCTGTTGACACGATTGTACTTGTAGATGTCCAATGACCACAATGATGATCTTAGCAGACAACTTGTCAAGATTGAAGGTATCTGCTTATGACAAGTGCCACAATCTTTTAGTGCTGACTAAGCCATCATTTCTACCCCCTGTAACGACAGCCGTGGCTGTGATCTCAGCCACTTGAACAACTCGAAGCTGCTGTTGAGGCTTCTGACCTTTCACGCCTCACACAAGCAGACTTACGGCAATGTACAGAGCATGCGGCTGCGTCGCTGCTGCCATCTCTGAAGCGTGAAATTCACATGTCAACGTATACAAATGACTGTATTTAATGATATGTTTCAGTACAATTTGGTTATTGTGTTGGTAGTTAGAGAGCGATGGAGGAAAGCGAGGATGGCCCAATAGTTCTCATTTACATCCTTTTCTGTCGCTGTTACATAATGTAGCGAGTATGAAATTTGATGGTGGCTCATACAGTATATCTCAAAAGTGAGTACACCCTTTAGATTTTTGCAAATATTCTGTTATATCCTTTCAGGGGATAACATTATCCTACTGAAACTTTGATATAACTTAAAGTAGTCAGTGTGCTGCTTGAATAACAGTATAGATTTATTGTCCTTTGAAAATTACTCAGTACACAGCTGTTAATGTCTAAACGGCTGGCAACAAAAGTGAGTACACCCCATAGTGAACATGTCTAAATTGTGCCCAAAGTGTCAATATTTTGTGTGACCACCACTGTTATCTAGCACTGCTTTAACCCTCCTGGGCATGGAATTCACCAGAGCTGCACAGGTTGCTTCTGGAATCTTCTTCCACTCCTCCACGACGACATCACGGAGCGCACGGATGTTGGACACCTTGCACTCCTCCACCTTCCTCTTGAGGATGCCCCACATGTGCTCAATTGGGTTTAGGTCTGGAGACATACTTGGCCAGTCCATCACCTTAACCTTCAGCTTCTTCAGCAAGGCCGTTGTCATCTTGGAGGTGTGTTTAGGGTCATTATCATGTTGGAAAACTGCCCTACGGCCCAGTTTCCGAAGAGAGGGGATCATGCTCTGCTGCAGGATGTCACAGTATATATTGGAATTCATGTGTCCCTCAATGAAATGCAGCTCCCCAGTGCCGGCAGCACTCATGCAGCCCCAGACCATGATGCTGCCACCACCATGCTTGACTGTAGGCAAAACACATTTGTCTTGGTACTCCTCACCAGGGTGCCGCCACACACGCCGGACACCATCTGACCCAAACAGGTTTATTTTGGTCTCATCAGACCACTAGGACATGGTTCCAGTAACTCATGTTCTTGGATTCATTGTCTTCAGCAAACTGTTTGCGGGCTTTCTTATGCATCGGTTTCAGAAGGGGCTTCTGTCTGGGGCGACGGCCATACAAACCGATTTGATGCAGTGTGCGGCGTATGGTCTGGGCACTGACAGGCTGACATCCCACTTCTGCAACCTCTGCAGCAATGCTGGAAGCACTCGCACGTCTATTTTTGGAAACCAACCTCTGGATATGACGCTGAGCACGTGGACTCAACTTCTTTGGTCGACCCTGGCGAGGCCTGTTCCGAGTGGAACCTGTCCTGGAAAACCGCTGTATGATCTTAGCCACTGTGCTGCAACTCATTTTCATGGTGTTGGCAATCTTCTTATAGCCAAGGCCATCTTTGTGAAGCGCAATAATCCTTTTTTTCAGCCGCTCAGAGAGTTCCTTGCCATGAGGTGCCATGTTGTCCAGCATTCAGAGAGAATTGTGCCCAAAACACCAAATTTAACAGCCCTGCTTATCATTTACACCTGAATCCTTGTAACACTAACGAGTCACATGACACCAGGGCGGGAAAACAACATCATTGGGCACAATTAGGACATGTTCACTATGGGGTGTACTCACTTTTGTTGCCAGCTGTTTAGACATTAACAGCTGTGTACTGAGTAATTTTCAAAGGACAATAAATCTATACTGTTATTCAAGCAGCACACTGACTACTTTAAGTTATATCAAAGTTTCAGTAGGATAATGTTATCCCCTGAAAGGATATAACAGAATATTTGCAAAAATCTAAAGGGTGTACTCACTTTTGAGATATACTGTAAATGCTATGTTGACCCGCAGTCATAACCAAACTGCTTAGCTCCAGATAGAAGTGATTTTATAACCATGTGACGTAATGACAACAGCTCAGCAGTGCGATCGGCTTTATTGGCATTTATAATAAGTGCTCACAGAAAAATATAGAAGCCACTAAAGGTTGTCATAATCCAGTATAGCCAGAAAGCATCCATGCATCTAAATGAGCCGCTGTATTTATGCTGGTACAAAATTAAAATGTCAAAAAGCATGGCTGATGAAGAACAGATGTTCATCTTGTGAAACTTTTCCAGTGGATGTTGAAAATGATATATATAGAAAAATATATATAATCACTTCTTGCCAGTAAAATGTGCATCATTATCACACTGCTAATGTCAACGCATTTAATTCCTAATTTAGCAGTGATTACGACACAGCTGGTAGTCCCACAATTTGCCATCATGAAAAACTGATTCGAAGAAGAGAACTGAATTAGGAGAAACAAACAAATTGTCATTCAAAGTGTCCCGTCTCCACCACAATCCTTGTACTAGTTTTCACTTGTACTCCAGATGAAGTCTATCCTGCTGAGGCTATTTCCTCCTCATGTAGCAGGTTTCCACTAAAAATTCCTCTGGCCTCTTAGCTGTATGTGTAGACACAGCCTTACTCTGAACAATTGATGTTCTGCTTCCTTGAATTAATGATTAGTGCAGCTCCTTTTTTTTGTCCGCTCATGCAAGGTGTTAATGTTCACAACAAGTAAGAGCAACAACAAGCTGCAGGGAGTTTTCCCCGGAAGAGATTAAAAAGAATCGGGGTCAGAATCACCACTACACCTCCACTGTATAGATAAAACAGCTAAGGACCTCCAATATGGCCGCCAGAGTCTACCATGTCACTTATAGCTTTTTTTTCTTTTGCAGTTTTACATCTTTTCTGTACAATTTTTTAAATTGGGCGCTTTTTAAAACATTTTACAGACGTCAACAACAGTAAAGATTTTAAGTATGTAAAATACCTTTGAAGCAAAGGTTGTTCAGTACACGACCCTGCAAGAACACTAGCCAGCTCACACAGACAGATTCACAGTATCACTTGTACTTTAAGCTTTAGACTCAGTAACATATACTTACAGCAGACGATACATATTTTGGGGCCGATGCAGGTCCACTGTTTTTCCCATTTACTGTACAAGACTGTTCATAGAGATACACAAAATAAAATAAACAGCCAAACACTTTGTAATGAGAGAATTTACATGGCACATTCATAACAGGCTCATGAGATATTCATGAACAAATAATATTAAATTCAGCATCATTACACCTTTTCATGTACATGTTTACAGAGCAGATTTCAGAATAAAAATATATAATTTGTAAACAGATGGCTCTTATACAATCATTATTATCTATATATATTATATATACTTATTAGCATAAGCATTTTAGACCAATGGCGAGACAATACGCAGCTTCTATAAAGGTTTGTAATTATATCTGCTGGATTGCTTTAGTTTGGCTCCAATCCCTGTTAACCCTACTTTTTGTTGCTCAGCGATTGAAGTAGGTCTTTTGTATTACTTATTGATGCCTGTTTGGAAACACATAAAAAACGACAAAAAAAAGTGTAGTTAGATTGAGAGGTAGATGGGCTCTCTAACATGCTGCTTTCACAACGATCTAACGAGGTAAAAGCATCGACCGGTTGCTTAGGTTCAGCATCCCTCTGTAGAGTTTTGTTCACTGAAATATAATCACAGTTGTGTAGAAAGCCATTGTGCTGTCACAGATACCTGAAAGATTGTTACTTCAACTTTTGTCACCGTGTTGAAGTGTACAGCTGTTTCACAGGCCACAGAGGTTTTCCTATTCAAGGTCTGTAAGTGCTCTAATTCTGATTCTCAATAATAGTGAATAATACACAAATGCATCTAATGTGCCAAACAACGAGGACGGTAACTTATAGATTATTTGTTGAAGTGACTTGACTTTTGAAATCTGCTCTGCAGACACCATGCATACATGTTTGATGCATCTTTATACATTTATACAGGTTTGTATGGTATGTCATGGAGCAATTGTTATCAATGCAATATCAACGGATCCTAATTAAAGAATGATGCACTGTCCAACAAGTTTTCTGTTCTACAACCTGCTTCCATTTTTAACACGGCACAATATGTGCAACATACATTGCGTGGCTTAAAGGGGTTAAGAAAAGGTGTTGAATAAAATGAGTATTCTCTTCTCAAATTGTTTTTTTAAACGTCTGTTTCTGACATGTATTTATCTCAGGAGCAAACACTGTGAGGTAGCTTGCTGCTGGACAATCAAAATAAAAAATATGTCATTTTAAAATTGCTTCGGACAACCTACAAACAAGCGTTCAGTGGATGAATAATGTTTCAATGATAAAGGCAATAAAAAATAAAAGTGAACACCTTTGATAACACCTAGAAGCATGTCTCTGTGTCTCCTCATATCGAAACTGCAGTCACACCCCCGCTGCTGCAAGATGCCTTCTCCAGGTCTTCCATGACCAAGTCTTGTCCAGTGACATGATTGAGTCGCCTGGAAGTGTTCTTATCGAGGCTGTTGAGAGAAATGGGCTCCAGGGACGTTTGTGCATTATTAGCTGGGAGCACAGAGTTTCCCTGCAGCCTGTGCGAGTAGGTTTTCCTCCGCTGTCCGTCGGCCGTGCACAGGCTGAACTTGAACACAGTTTGAAATCCTCTACGGAAATTCTCATTGAAGAAACCATAGATGATGGGATTGACGCTGCTGTTAAAGAAGGCTAGCCAGTGGGCAAAGGGGTAAATGTAAATGTTGATGATTCTGTACTGCTGCTCAGTCAGGCTGGCGTAGTCGCTCAACATCATGAGCGTCCACAGAGGGAGCCAGGAAAGGATGAAAAGCAAAGCGACTATTAGAAGCATTTTAATCACCCTTTGCTTTTTCTTTGACACAGTGTGGCGCTTCTCGCGGCCCGGCTTTCCCGCCGTTGGAACTGTTGTTTTGAAAAGCGTAATGCCAATCCGGGCATACATGATCACGATGAGGGAAAGTGGAGCAAGGTAGATATTTGCAAACAGGACAGTGGTGTAAATCTTCCTCATATCCTGGTTTGGCCAGTTCTCTCTGCACCAATAAAACGGGCTCGTTTTGTTGTCATAGCCCAGTAACACCCGAATGGTTTGCTCCTTGGTCACTTGGAGCATCACGCCAGATGGACACATGATGGATATGGCCAGAACCCAGATAATGACAATTATCAAGGTGGCTGTGGATATGGTCAGCTTTTGCTTGAATGGGTAGACAATGCATCTGAATCTGCAAAAAGAAAAGAAAAAGGACCGGATCAGGAAGATGCATGAAGACATTTAAACTGCTTAGAAAATTATATTTTCTACAGAAAGTTGAGTAGGAGCAAAGATCATTTACTTAAAATTGCACAACGAAATATGATTAGAATCCATAAAGGGACAGATCCAGGATCTATTGACCGAATGTTGTCAGAAACCTCTGGGAGATAGCTATGAAGTCGTGGTTCCCAACCTGTTTCCTAAAGAGACCCCTTTGCTCTCATTAAACTGACCACTGACAAACTGTAATTTCATATTATATTCAATGCATATAACAATAACAGTGCAGAAGAACTGACAAACTGTACAGTGAACCCAATAACTTTTGTATGTATATACATGTATATGTACATCTATATGTACATGTATATACATGCGCCCTTCGCAAAACAGAGTAGAGGATAGAATGTGAATGCGCAAAGCAAAGCAGTAAACACTGAAACGTGCACATAAATTAGATAAATAACATAAGCTTTTAGTTTTCAAAGTTTTCTTACACCCCCCCAAGAAGGCCTTGTGACCCCTCGTGAACCTTTGGCGACCCCCATGTTGGGAACCACTGGTATAAAGCATACATGCTAAACGTTGTTAGATAGTGCCAGTCAATATTTTTTTGATAACAAAGAACAATAAAATGAAAGCAAATGCACAAACAAAATTTTAGTTAGCTTTAGAATTAACTATGGTGGTGGTCTCGTGGTCTATTGGTCAGACTTACAAACAGTTTAATACCAGGCTGTCACCATTGTGCACTTCAGCGAGGTACTTAACCCTGAGTTGCTCCAGGAAGACTGTCCTGTAGTTAGCTCACTGTAAGTCGCTCTGGATAAGAGCGTCTGTTAAAAGACCTGTGATGTAATAAGAAATACTGTATGACTGCTGCTCTCACTCTGCGGTGTACTGTGCTCAATAAAGAACAATGGGGGCATAATTAACTCGGCTCCCCTTATTACAGTCATCGTCATCCACAACTATATTGGCTGTAGTGCCGGTTAATAAAAGGTACATAATATCTGTGGCAAACTGCACAAAGGCTTTTACTTTTTAGAAGAGCACAAAGGCACAACATGCTGTTTATTTTAATTAGTGAGGAATAACTCATGGTACTGTTAAGATTTTCAAGAACCCTTTTCTTTTAACAGCACTGCTTTCTGAGCTTGGGATGTATGTTTTATTTTAAGTTTGTACTGAGATCAACCTGAAATGTTCTTTAAATTAGCACAAAAGTTTACTTTACATTTAGATATTCTTTTCCTTTTTTCAAATGCCACTGCTGAAGCCCTCAAAACAGGTTCAGGCCTTCTTCTTCTTCAGAGTCTTTTCTCCCCAGCCATTGTCCGAGACATCTTACCTACTGACTTGTACTATATCGGATCAGTATAATTCAGGCTGTTCTCATATGCAAGCTGTTTGTAGCTTTACCTACAAAAGCTAATGCACTGTAATGTGTGTATCTCCCATACAATCAGTTAGTATGAAGGGCAACAAAGTCTGCATTGTGTGAAACCACAATTCGACGTTCTTAGAAATTCTAAGACAATTTCTAAGAATTTCCACTCCACATGTAAGACTAGATCCTGGTAAAGATAAAAATCATTCATAAATCATCGTAGACCTTAACCCTCCTATTGTGTTCGTTTCTCCCCCCTTACTTTGGTGTTCGCGGTCAAATTTGACCGTTCTGCAGGTCAACACAAAAACCATTAATCATCACCAAATTTGATCCAACACCCTTTTAAGCTGTAAACAATGTCTCAGACTACTGGTTTACATGAATAACTGCAGTAAATATATAAATAATATACACTGAAAATATATATTTTTTAATGTAATTAACATTTATTGTAAAAAAACTAAACAAAACAGAGACATCAAAAAGAATAGTCAAGTGTGTGTGTGTGTGTGTGTGTGTGTGTGTGTGTGTGTGTGTGTGTGTGTGTGTGTGTGTGTGTGTGTGTGTGTGTGTGTGTGTGTGTGTGTGTGTGTGTGTGTGTGTGTGTAATCTGTTGGATGAAATTAATCTAGGGTTACCCATTAATTTTCTTATGCCGGTCAATTTTGACCGGGAACACCATGGATGTAACAAAGTTGACTAAACCACTCAAAATTCAATGAAAGTGGTGATCAGCAATTGTATATGTTCAAATGCCTACTGTGGAGGATATCATAAGGCCTTGAAGCAATCAGTTGTAAAACAAAATATTTATGATTGGTGAAAGTAGTAAATCAGTCAGATTTGACCCGAACACAATAGGAGGGTTAAAGGAGCTGGGACGACGACTTTTAAGAGTTTCTTAAAGAGAGGAGAAAATGGCGGAAAGACAAAGGTTCGGAGAAATAGTCTCTAAACGCTGAATGACAGTGAGTCCATGAAATACAGCAAATCATTTGTATTCCTTGTCTTTCATCTATGTTTCTATTTCTCAGCTGCATTGAACTTTCTAATATTTGATTGCACAATGTATTTTCTAAAACATGTCTGTGAAGCACACAGTATTAAGGATGATGGTATGATAGATAGACAGATAGATAGACAGACAGATAGACAGACAGACAGATAGACAGACAGACAGACAGATAGATAGATAGACAGACAGACAGACAGATAGATAGACAGACAGACAGATAGATAGATAGACAGACAGACAGATAGATAGATAGATAGACAGATAGATAGACAGACAGATAGATAGACAGACAGACAGACAGATAGACAGACAGACAGATAGATAGACAGACAGATAGATAGATAGATAGACAGAGAGACACTTTATTCATGCCGAGGGAAATGTATGTAGTTGTAGCTGGTCTTAGTACAGTATGAATCATCACATATTGCCTGTAGGTAAGTGTAGTTATTGGCAGAGCTGGATGCTTTTACTGTGAAGCAGCTGAAGGCGTGTGATGTACACAGACAAGTTTAGACACAGATGGGGAAAAACACTTGATTTGAAATCATTACAGCTTAAACATAACTGGTGACCACCATGTTGGGCAGGAGGTGGACTGACTCGAGCTCTCACTAAAGGATCTTTTGATGAACACAGAGACATCCAGGCGGGTCGATTGCAGTTGGTGTTGGTGTTGATGTTACAGAGGGATTTTGTTGGCCCCTAAGAGATGTCTCGCTTCTGTCATCCCAACATGTATTAAGGATGATGGTATGATTGCAATAAGGTCATATTAGAATCGATGCAGTAGTTAAGGTCTGGCTGATCTGTGCATGAGTACACTGGTCATAAGGACGAACAAAAGAGTCTTTTATCTACTCATTCATTCAAATCTAATTATAATCATGTGGCTGATAGATGATTTTGACTTCTGGGTGTCAACGCATTTCAAACTCTGTCCTTTCCGGAGGCTCAGACCTTCTCCAGTGATTTAAAATGGTGACAGAGTGACGCACTGCATGCCTGGTGATTGAGGATTGGGCGATGATAAGAACTACAAAAACAGCTCTGACATTGTTTACAGCTTGGACAGCCGATATGACGCCACTGAGTGTGAACGTTTGCATTTCCTCACAACGAGATTCTGCAGCCTCCTCCAACGGTTTATAAAACGATTAAACAAAATGAAGAGCCAGCTGGTGTCATCTGTACTAACGGCAAGTAGGCAATTCAGCACAATCACTGATAAGAGGACAACTACCACATAAAGATGATGAAAGCAGTACAAACCTTCTCATTGGTCCGTCCTGATGAGGGGTGGAGAATTACGTGAAGAGACAAAAGACGTGCTTTTGTGCTGATTTGTTTTTGAAGGTTTCTCAATATTTTAGTTTTTGCTATTTTCTCATGAACTATTTAAGTGTAAGAAATATTTGTATTGTGATGCAGATCTGGAGTCAGAAGTAGTCGTAGTAAGAACAACATTGACTGAGTTGAGCAGGGACCTCGGGAACACATATCTGTGGTAAAGTATTCTAAACTAAATAATGTTCAAACGTGGGGGAAAGTCTAATATTTGGTCTCTAATGACTTCTCAATGTATAAGGGCATAAGGCCATTGCTTGTACTTAGCAGGAGATGTTCCTAAAATGCACGTCTGTCCGACACATTGCACGGCCTGTTCTTTTGGGGCACAACTGACATGAAACATGAAACTGACGCTTCACTTTACCAAGAAGTAACGTGAGGAAGCATTTTGGATTTAACACCATAGATGGAGTAATATGGATAAAGGTTGTTTGTTAGTTTGCCACTCAGCCAAATGACTTGCTAGTTTATTCTGAAGCTTTCCAACATCCACTCACAGAAAATAGGCTGTGAGATACAAAAAGCTCTACGGAGGCAGTCAGAGAAAGTTTATTATATTTTGTAACATAAATAAAAAGGATTGTGAGGATGTGATATTTGAGTCATTTCTGGTTTTATGTTTTCCTTTGCACATAAATCACTTAATGGGGGTGCAATTTCAAGTTTGAAAGGTGCTGGGGAAATAGAAATGTACTCTTATTTTACATGAAGCAGTAGTAGTGAAATACAGCCACTGTACCTGTCAACAGCAATAGCAACCAGAGTGAAGACGGATGCTGACACGGAGATCCCTTGAACCATGCCACTCATCTTGCAGACCAGGCTTCCAAACGGCCATCCTGTTGACAGGAAAGATGCATTCAGCTGATTTACTTCCAAGACAACATGTTGCAACAGAACAGCAGTGCATGTTTGAATTCAGACGGCGTCAAACAGATTCAGAGCCACAAGCACATCAGCGTACAGGGGAGCTGAAGGAGTTTGCCACGATATCATATTGAAGTGTCTTGAGGGGAACAATCTAAAACTTTTAGCTTACTTAATCAGGGCTGCTGGGAGCTAGTGGCAGAGATGCTGACAGTGCAGGTCACTTATTGTGGCTGACTCAAAGTCATTTCATCATTAGTAAAACCTTTGGCTTCTGTAACCTGCACTGGGACTGGGCGATATGGCCAACATTTCTAAATGAATACAAATCATAATGTCTCTGACTCTGACCGTTGAATCTATCTCTTGTGAGTCCCACAACTTTATTAAAGAGCAAAGCTTAATTGCTGAAGTCTCCCTTTGTTAAAGGAAGGATTTGGTGGACAACAGATGCAAGAGGAGCGCTAGTTAGTGTTAGCTGTTAGCAGCCGGTGGAGAGGGGCTCCACTATGGTGCGTTCATCCTCCATCCTATTGCATTTCTGTTATCGTGGCCCTCAGTGCACAGGTCTTTTCACTATGTGATGAAATGTGCACATACTGTAGGTAAGTGCATACTAAACGTTTAAGCTCCTTGTGAAGACAATCATGTAAATGCAAATACTTTTTAAATTGATAATGTGTTAGGTTATTAACACAGAACCAGTGGAAGAATTGCTTTGTGTCGGCCTGAGTTCTTGCTTTTCAATAGAGTGACGCTGAAGCTTGTGGCATCTCTTCTTGTTGTTTCCACCTCCCTTCTTGTTTTTACTCCTCCCTGCTCTGCATTTAGATTAAAATGATTTGAACTTTAACCCTCATCATTGCTGACCCTTCAAAGCATGCCCAATTAGATTACAGAAGACCAAGGAGGCTGGAGACTCTAACAATTACCTGAAACATTGTCTCATTCGTTTTGGAACGTACAGCAAGTTGTTCCTTTTTGTCTGCATGATGTTGGAAGGCTAAACTGCTTATTTTATCGTTTGTCAAAACTGAAACTTGCCCTTACAGCAGAGCCAGAATTATTTGCAGAAATGTCTTCTAGGCAGAGAACACTAATTAGCACGGCCTAAGGCTGCTCCCAGCTGTTCACTAACACTGTTACTATTACACACGTTAGACTGGTTGTAGTAAGTCAGTTGAATTCGCCGTTCAGCTGTTACATTCTATACACAACCAATGCAAAATGTTTTAAATACTAACAAGCACTGGTGGAACGTAACTAAGTACATTTACTCACATACTTCTACTCCAATACATCTCAGAAGGAAACATTTAACTTCTTACTCCACTACATTTGTCTGAGAGCTTTTAGTTACTTTTCAGATTAGTTTTGTATCCCCTGTCCAGTGTAAACCATCTGTCTCCAGATGTGTTGCTTTTAAATGTTTGTGACTGAAGGATGAAGTGTTTCTTTGTGTTGAGAAAACTCTCCGGCTGAATAATTTATTTAGAAACCTTCTTAGATGAGGTGTAAAAAGCATCGTCACAAAACTGAGCTGCAGAAGAGATGCAAATATGATCATAAAATCCCATTAACCACAAAACATTGTCCCTTTCATCTCCTCCCTGTGATACGTCTTTCATGGGGTCCACAATCTGCAAGGGGCCACTAAACACTAATGCAGATCCATTAAAGAATTATTCCCTGTAAATGTCCTGATGTTGCATCAGATGAAAGCTTTCTGTGAGACACAAAGGCTGATTGCTAGTTGGCCAGTCCTAACAGAGCACCCCAAACAAGAGGCTCATACCACTGCAGCCAGATAGACAAAGTAACTGATCCCTCATCTTCATCATAAAAAAATAGACCACAGGCGCACACACACACACACACACACACACACACACACACACACACACACACACACACACACACACACACACACACACTGAGGCAGAGGGAGGGACACACACGTGACATCCAGAAGATATTTTTGAACCAACACTTGTCCTTCTGACTGGTGTGCAGCTACCTAACATCACTGTTAGATTCATCACACGGTCAATGTCATTGGCTGCCTGAATGGTCCGCTCCCTGCCGCTGAAACGCGTGAGGCTCTCATCACAAAGCTTCCTGGTGAGAATGCTGGTAGACTACGATAAACTCTGCCCACAGTCTGATTGACACGGCGCTTTATGTTACGGCCAACTGAGCCGCTTTGCTACTCCCACTCTCCCACTCTGCTCAGATTTGAAACTAATGTGACTGCTGTGCTTTTGGCAGGCTCTGCCTTCGCTGCCAGAGAGCGTTTTTGGTTTTTGGTTTTTCTCATGTGAATATGATCCTTTACTTCTTGGTCTCCTCCCTTATTTCCTCGCTGCTTACCTGGATTACCAGCTGTAGGATCTGCCAATGCCAGTCAACTGGGAGGATGTCCCCCTCCTGTAATATCTCTAGGATATGCCACATAACGTACTTTGGTGGATAAAATGACCAACAAATTACCGTACAATAGACTGCAGTAAATAGCAAGTTGGTAAAGCTCTTATACTCTTCTTTGAGGAATAGTTTGTTTTTTCAATATACGATTAAATTGCTTGTTAAAACTTCTTAAAAGCACATCTGCTTCTTCTCACTCACATGAATTTTCTTTCTTTCTTTCTTTCTTTCTTTTCTCTTTTTAACTGCGAGACACAAGACATCTGAATTCTCAGTGTGTGCGGTGGAGGTTTCAAGTTTCTGATCATCTCATACGTACAACAACCTTCTAACTCTGCACATAAATCATTCTGTGCAGTGAAGGTCAAACATCCCAGAAGCTAACAAGAACATGTACACATTTTAGGGGGTGGGGGGGCTTCTTTTTTTGCTTATTGTTTCTGGTTTGCTATGTGCTATTACTGTCATGCTGTGCATTACATTGCCAAATTATTATGTTCATTGTCTAGATGCTTTTGTCCAAAATGACTGATAGTAAGTGCATCAATTTTGATGACCAAAACTGGAAGTGGACAATATGTCACAGTGTAAGTGCTTATTCCTTTCCATCTGATGCCTGTTTGATTGCTTTTTTCAGTGCACTTTCATTGCATGTTGTTCTTGTTTTGTGGTAGCTCCATCATATACTTTGTTAGAGTAACGGAGTAGTAGAGTAGCAAAGTAGGCATATAAGAATGTCCCCTGTTGTTATTAATTTGCATTTTAACATTTTCTTTTAAGTACAACTTCAATGTTCAGGATAAGGCACAGACATCTCGATTGAAATGATTTTCATTAGTGTTAATGATTTGTCCTCTTATTGTTTAGCAGCCATGGGTTAGGGTTGTTGAATGTTGTTTGACTGTAAGGCAAAGTTTAGAATTTGCTCACCTGTGATGAAGGAAATGCATAATTTATAGCGTTGTAATCTAATGCAAAGCTCTTATTTATTTCTGATAGCTGCAAGCTGTTCATAATATATTTAGGATTTATTTCTGAGTTATGTCATTGCAGCAGGGATTACATTACACAAAGCACTCTGCCAGCTGGATTTCCCCAAACACCACGTTCAGGGTCTGTTCCTGTTTCAGGCTGATTACGCTGCTTTTTTGCTGCTCTTGTTGAGAGGCAATAGGTGCATAATTTGTTATAGTATTACCTATGTAATCATAGCACCCACTCTATAACAATATCTGGAGTAATAAGGCAATTTAGTTGACCTACAGTCCCTGTAATTACAGCTACTTATTTTGTCATTCAATTGACATTCTTATGTAACAAAGACATGCTCGCAGGCTGACATTGTGTTCGTGTTCTGAAGCTGTTTTTATTGATTTGTTATAAAACTGAAAAGATGAAGTCATTGCCACTTCTGTAGACCGTAGACTAAATGAACAATCTGCACTCTCAGCCACTATGTCTCGCCTTGAGAATGGCTGGGAGGGATCACATATTCAACTCCTCTGAGTCTTCCTCACTGTTGATCACCTCAGGCTGTTAGGAAAACAATAGATAATTTCAAGATTGACTCAAGGTTCATGTTACGTGGGATGACCTCCAAGTACCTTTTAGTAGTGGTAGTGATAGAAGTCCATATTAAACTGAAACACTGAAACACAAAGCAGCCCCGCAGAGAAGTGAAACACATCAGTGATTAGGGAACAAGGTTAATTAAAGGATTAACAAGGCTACCAGCTCTGTGACGCATCATGACACACAAAAACAATTGTTGTCATTTAGTACATTAACGTAACTGCTGCTGTAAACATAAACATTTTTAATAACGCACTAGGTTAGAGGTTTCCTTGTATCATTTACAGCATGAGGTTACTGAGAATCTTTTCAAGCAATATTAGAACTGAAATATCCATAATCAATTTGGGAAATCAGTGGCGATACCCAGCCCTAGTTACTTGTTTACATGCTTACACTAATGCTCAGATTGCAAGATATTGGAGCTAAATAATCCTTTATTTGCATCTTAAGAGAATTGTAGGAGAGATCTGGTCCTGACCGTCATTAGGCACAAAATATCTGCTAATTACAGATGTTTGTGGATAAGTATGTCAACAAATCATTCAAGCATTACACTTTAACTGAGGCTGACAGCAATTAGGTCATTAGTTTATGAGTCATCTGTCATGAAATGAAGTGTTGGACCGGTGAGGGATCCTTTAGGGTTCAGTTCACAATGATGACCAGCACTCTGCCCATTATCCTGCTTATTACACAGCCAATTAATAAATCAATCAATAATATTGATACAAAAATGTTTTTATTGTTTCAATAATGATTGTTTTGCTTCCGCTAACAAAAAGAGTTGGTTCGATTCTACTGCTGGGGACAGTTCACTCATCATGAATCCAAAGTGTCCTGCTCTCCACGTATATAACAATGAATATTCAAAACATATTCCATCGTGTTTTCTGATGGAGTAATGGAAAACTAATATGTTTTTTTGGCTACAGCCACTTTTTTTGGGACTTCTTTCTGCCGATTGATATAATCGGACGTTGTCCTATTATCAGAGCGTCTTTAGCAGCGGTCTGTTATACAGAAATAACAGACCCTAGAATGTCAAAATCAACCAATCAGAATCAAGTATTCAACTAAGTCATGTAATAAGTGGAGATTTTGTTGGTGGCACACAATTAAAAGTCAGCAAAGTTATTACAATTCATCCTGAGGTGAATTTAAAAGTTTTTTGAATTTAGTAGTAAACCATCCAGCAGTTGTTGAGGATCAAAATATCAGCTGGCTGCACTAGAGCAGGGGTGCACACACTTGTTCAGCCAGGTCAAAATGATCTACCTGTATTAAAAATGGCTAAATATAGTTATATATGTACTGAATATACTTTAAATATACAATATATGTTGGCATACCTTGCTACACTGCATGAAGCCTTATGGCACAATACAATTCAATACATTTCTGGTCACTACCTTACTCTGATGACTTGCACTGAATAGAGTCAGACAGGTTTGTATAGTAACAGTAACTGCAGGCAGCCAGCCTCAAGCAGGCTTCCAGATGATCATCAGTCGTGGTGGATCGGTACTTGGACTTGATAATCTTCATGAGGGAAAAGGCTGACTCGTATAAATAAGTAGAGCCAAACAATGCAGTGAAGGAGGGAGCACATTTCCTCATGTTTGGTACTTTTCCTCTGTGAGTATGTTCCAAAACCGTCCATGAGCCCTGGACTTCAGCTGAATGTCACCCTGTAGTGTAAGCATCTCATCCTCCACTGCAGATGAGTTCAGGTGGAACAGTGTCGCAATTTTTGATGCGAGTGAATCGACTTCAATATCTTCCCTAAATGGGTAGCACGTAAATGTAGCAATTGGCTCGAGTAAAGCAAAGTCTTGATTTTCAATCTGCTGTGTGTAGCGCGCACTGTCAGGTTGCAGGTTGCTTTGATGCGATGTGTGTGTTTGAAAGTTCTCCAAATCATGGCGCTGCAGCTTTGAGGACAGAAGTTGCATTTCTTGTTTGAAAGCATTAACTGAGCTGATCTTGTTGACCACGGTTTTGTCTTTTCTAAAAGCAGCTCTAAATTAAGCTCATTCAACATGTTGGTTAGATCGGTTAAAAATGCCAGCAGTCCAGCTGCCACTGATCGTCATTAAGTTGCCTGTATTCTGCATTTTTATTGACAAGGAGAAACTGCCTTAACTCCGGACAGAGCTCTCAAAATCTCTGCAGGAATCCCCCCTATTAGAGGGGGTTGAATAAAAACTGTTTTATATATATATATATATATATATATATATATATATATAATTATTATTTTTGAAAAGTGCACGATCTGACCCCACTACACTCACGATCTACCGGTCGATCACTATCGACTTTTTGGGCACCCCTGTACTAGGAGGAAAAGTTAAGTCATTAGGATTCATCCTTCCTGGTAGCATGAATGTCTTAACAAACATTCATGGAAATTGACCTAAAAGGTGATTACAGTTTTTGAAGAATGTTATTTTGGGATTAGTGGACCAACATGTGGAAAGGTTGACCTGTTGGTGGCACCAGATAACATTTCAGGGTATCACCAAAGTCATACGGATTCATCCCCTGGAGACAATGGATGCCTGAATTTCAAGTTGTTGAGATATTTCAGTCCGGAAAGTGTTGATATTATCAACTGACTGACAAAACACAGCCAGCTTGGCTAAAATTCCTATTTTTGATCAAAGTTAAAAACTACAACAACACAACAAAGGCTTCAAATGACTGCTCACCTGTAATTATGTTGTCAAGAAGTGTTGTGGGCATGCAGAAAATTCCAACCAGGAGGTCGCTCACAGCGAGGTTTAAGATGAACAGGTTGGTAACAGTCCGCATGTTTTTGCTCCTCAGCACGATGAAACACACCACTCCATTTCCCACCATGCACACGAGGAAGATCAGCAGGTAGGACACGATGAAGATGGCTGCGGTGGACGGCTGATGCAGGTAAAACCCAACATAGGTGATGTTGTTCCTGGGCCTGACGGACTCCACGGAGGAGTTGTAATATGTCCTGTTGTCATACAGTTGAGTCAAGTTGTCCTCAAGTCCTTTGTTCATTTTAAACCTGAAAAGGGAAAGACTTCAGGGTGAATCAGTTCACTTTCTAATGCAATTTCAAAGAATGGGAGAGTATTTGGGCGTGTGAGAGTTAAAAAGAAATGCTAGGCTTGAAACGCATTTCTTTTTCTACCTGATGGTTAAAAGAAGGAAGAAAAAGATTTGTTGAACCAAACAATTATTTTGATGATTGAATAATCTTTGAAGCCATTTATTAAGCAAGAATGCCAATCATCCCGGACGTCAAGCTTCAGAAATGTGAGGTTTGTCCTGCTTTTCCATGGTTTATTGGAAATACTTGGAAATCAAATACCGTTACATTTTGGACTAAACAATTTATTTCATCTGTCATCTTGAGCTCTGGAACCTTTGACGATGTTTGACATGATTAATTGCTAACTATTCATATTCCTGTTTCCATACTACGAACCATTAAAGTGACTGACCTTATGCATTTAGCCAGTTTGTTTTAATTTGGTTTCTGTTTTTCGTTTACCTCAATCCATCAAATTGTTCAATGTGTAGAAATCCACCCCCATTACAGACTCCCACTTAAGTCAACAACCCTTTTCAGTAAGGCGACTACAATTTAAAGTAATTCATTTAGAATTAATCCAAGAAGTTTAAAATGCTGTTTACGTCACCATTTCTTCTTGACGGTATTGTCTGTAGCCCTTGTAAACACCATCTGACTCCATTGTAGCTCCATTGGGAACTGACACATTGCGAGAAATAAGTAAATGGCTGCTGAGTTGTTTGCATTTGGACAACACAATGTGTCCAGAAATGCAAACACTATCTCTGTCCAAAGATGACCAGCCCTTTCCTGGCTCCATGTCACCCACGGTGATGAATCTCACAGTTGGTAAATGGCTCTACAAGCTTACTGCTGCTTTCTTTGTGTGGAGGAGCTGAACAATGTGAACAACCTTGAATGGGCAAATGGGGAACTAATTCAGGAAATGAGGAAGTGAAGATTTTGAAAGCTCTTGAATGTGTTAACCCAACATATTTAATGGCTCATTATAGAAAGGCAGATGTGGTCAATGTTACATTACGTTACATTACAGGTCATTTAGCAGACGCTCTTATCCAGAGCGACTTACAGTGAACTAACTACAGGGACAGTCTCCCTGGAGCAACTCAGGGTTAAGTGCCTTGCTCAGGGGTACAATGGTGGCAGCCTGGCACCTTCCGGTGTTGTAATTGGAAGCCGTACCACGCCTATGTGGGATGTTATTTAGTGGAGACTGTGTTTAATCAAAGCTGTTTTAAAGGAGGACTGAAGGGAAGGTGGACCTCTTATGGCAAAAAGTATACTCTTTATGAAAATTTGATTACAGTGGTTTTTCTTTGAAACTCTAAAACAAGCCCGCTGCATCCTGTGGACACCAGGTAATGATGTTCTTCTGTGTTATTCACTGTCACCTTTCACTCTGCATGTGTGAGCAACAGGCAGCAAGGTAAAACATCTATATAATGGATGTATTTTCAGTGAACCATTTTGTCACAGACTTGCAAAATGCTTATTTTTTCTTCTTTAAAAAAAATATATTTTACTGGATGCAATGCCTTCAGTAGAATAACACTCTGAACACCATTTTATACTGTGCTGGTTTCCTGCAGAGACTACCAGATGTTGCCAAAATGTTGCATGAGCTTTTTCTTCTGTCATTTCAAACAATTAGAAGACCATTGTCAGCCTAAAATGTGATTTGTGCGGACCCCAAGGTTGCCGTACGTCCACAATATTCCTCTGGATTCGATTTTTACAGGATGTGATGAGTATGGCATTTTTGGATTCAACCACATTTCACCTGTTTCTCTTCACCGTTGCCCTATATTTTTGATATCTCATACATGGTGATGAACTTTGGGTGATGGATGCTTTCAGGTGACATCTTCCTGCTGAAACATCAACTCTCTGAACCTCTAAATAACTTGCTTTACTTGTTTGTTCCTCATGGTTTGAATAATCTACTGGAGTTAAGGTGTCTATGACTGCTTGTGCTGTAAGGTTTAATACCTAACTTACAATTTAGTTAGAGTTAAGTGCACAGCATGTTCTCCTGAAGCCGTACATCTACTAGTATATTGTATTACTTTTAGTCTAACTAAACCCTGTTTCTGTATTAATGCATAACATAAGCTTCATCAAACGACATCCTTTATAGTGCAAAGTCTTGCTAATGCTGGTTTTCAAAATATGTGCAGTGATGTCTGAAGATAAGAAATGGCGTCTTTCTTCTTATCCATTCATAAAATGAGATGAATTGCTTCCACAGTCGCCTGATGGACGTTCCTCTCGTAGTGTGGTGTGGCAGTTACTGCTCTCTGTGTGCCGGCCTCTGCAGCTAACTTGGTTTGAATGGAAAACATTAGTAGTAAAGATCTTAAAGTGGTTTCAGAGGAGTGAGAGGGAATAACATCCTCACGAGAAGCAAGCTTTGTTGTCAATCTGAAAGCATTTGAACTTTTCAAAATGTCAATGATAATGATGAGTATCACTCATAAGCAGCATAAGTCTGGAGGTGAAATGGTGGAAGAGCCATGTAAACTCAATATGTTAGAGAGAAATAATCCTGGCATCATAACCACTACGGGGAAATGTGTTCAGTAAATAATGCATTGATGCAGAAACAATCTGGATTAAGATTAGTTCTAAACAGTCAGTTTAAAGATTTACCATATGTCTGTCCATGTCTGCTATATGCAAAACGTATTGCGCTGTAGTTGACCAAGCTATCCTAAAATGCAAACAATTGTGGTTCACAATGGTCCACAGAAACCATGTTCTGCAAAATATCACAGCTATGACATTTTACATTATTGGAATTTGAAAGTTTTTCGTTTACAAGATTTACCTATGCAGGATAAATCGATTAATATTATCAAAACAGTTTGCGATTATTTTTCTGTCAACTAATCGTTTCAGCTCATCACAACCTCATAAATTAAACCTCACCCACATGACATGATTCAACTTCATAGCGTCTATTGCAGTGTGTGTGTGGGTGTGTGCGTGCGTGCGCGCGCGTGCGCGTGTGTTTTCAAGGCTACACCTAGCATGCTTGTCATACACGATAGAATCTCTCACGAGGTGGAGAGACATGATTTTTATTTTAATTTTAATTTTTTTATTGTAATCCTGTTCATCAAACTCTTAGCCTCCAGCCCACAATGACACCATTGCTGAATTCGTAGCTGTCGCTGCACATCACATGCGCTGATGGAAAGTTAACGGTTCCCAGGGCTGTTTTGTTTCTGATTGTTCTCCTCTGCTCGGAACTTTGCGCATGAAATTGCGGCACGATATGCAAACTTGAGGAGCTGACTGTGCGCAAAAACACGCACGACTAACCATTCCTGGACAAAGAGGTTTCTTTGTCCAAATGTGCAGTGCATCAAAGCGGAGAAAGCTGGCGTGCCAGAGAGCAGGACGCTTACTGACCTGAAAGCGTTGCGCTTTGATAACATATTACAAGCAATGAGTTCCATTTAAATTTAAGAAGAAAAAAAAAAAGAAGTTAAAAATATCCACTGGTTTGACTTTAAATAGCGCTAAACTAATTTGTCTTACCTTGGTTTATTTCAAATCCAGCTGGCGACAGGATGTGTGCTCCGAGGAAAAGAAAAGTAAAAAATGTCCACTTTTCTCTGAATAAGACATACGTAGATCAAAGACCAAGAAACACACAGACAGAGCATAGGAAAAAAGAAAGGGTCAAGCTCCGTCCGCTGCTGCGTTCAGTATGAGTCCAGTTTCATGTACGTCGCTGCAAAGCGCTTCATGGATGTGTGACAGGATGCGCTCAGCCAGCCGCTCAGAGCGCAAGTGGAGGATTTCAAGCCGGAGACGTCCGTTTTTGGTGCGGTGACGTCGGGAGAGAAGGGGGTGGGATGAGAGCTGGATGAACAGGCTAATGGTTGAGTGATTATCATCACCCCCCCCCCCCCCCATCTCTTTCAGCTTCTGTCTCCAAAAATGTCAAGAGTCTGATTTAAAAAAAGAGTCTAATGTGATGCTGATTGTGAGAGTGCAGTTCAGTCTGAGCCACGCAGCGCACTGCTGCTGCACAGTTTACTCAATGACTGTAAACACAAACACTGCAGAAACACACACACGCACACACTCACATACTGTAGCCCTGTGGATTAAATCCAATTTGAAGCATGTGAGAGTCAGAAATTCCATCAGTTTCAAAATGAGCCATGAGTCTTTATTTATAGTATTAGGTTCCTGACAATTAACTGACTAAATATAGCCTGCAGCAAGCAAAACACAGATACATTTAATGTCACATTGCGTTGCCTTATTCAGAATGGCAATTTAATAATGGCAATTTAAAATGTAATAATGGCAATTTAAAATGTAATAATGGCAATTTCTTATTTATAATTGATAAAACGTTAATAAATCACTTTTTTTCCATATAAAAAAAAGAATTAAATTAGGCTACTCAAGTTCATCATGTCGTCTTCATGTTGACCTTGATTAGCCTCATTTAATTGTAAGTGACACACTGGTATTTGTTTAATGCCTCAAGGAGAGTTTAAATAGTTGAGTTGTTTCTGCATGTGGTTCAGAACAACGCTCTGATATTTGCTGCAGCTGACATCGTGTGTACTGCTCTTACTTTTCATAATGCAGCAGAAGGCTTTAAACTTCAATATGAAGCTGAACAAAGAGACGTGGACAGCAGGTGTGCAGTTTGAGGGGTGTAAATGTGCCACAGGCAGCAGCTAGTTGCATATAGTGCACTTTGAATTAAAGTTAACACCACTGTCAAGTCAGCTTTTGCTGCTTTTGCCTACATCTCCCTGATTACTGTCTCACAGAGAGATTGTTTTACTAAATCTAACTCTTTCCACCCACATTTTGAAAAATATGCCGACATAGTCTCAAAAGTAGATTGTACGGTTCTGCAGCTGACGGTTATTCTCATTATCGATGCATCCTGTTGGTTCAGGGGTTTCAGATGATCTCGATTTAATCACTGTGTTTGAGTTCCTGTCATTGCTTTACTGTACATTTTTTACTAAAATACAAAAACCTAAACTTACATATTTTCCTAATCAATTAATACAATATATACTGAATATAATATACTGTATAATTTGATTAAAACATTTCTGTTGATGTCCTAAATTTGGACCAACAGTGCAAAAACCAAACACATTTACAAATTATATAAAAATAAATAAACTTGCTTGACGAATGTTCAGTTTTTTTCTTGTTACTTATTTTCATTATAGTTTATCCTGATGATTATCTCCATTAATGGAAGATATGTATAGTTATCATACAATATATATTTATAGTTATCATACAATATATATTTATAGTTATCATACAATATATATGTATAGTTATCATTCAATAGATATTTATAGTTATCATACAATAGATATTTATAGTTATCATACAATAGATATTTATAGTTATCATACAATAGATATTTATAGTTATCATACATTATCATACAACAGATATTTCAGTTTAGAGACATGTTTCACCAACTAAAAGTTGTTAAAGTTAGTTACAGGAGGTGATTTGGTTAGAAAACGTGCTGTCTCATTAAGAAACTTCTTTATTCAGTTGAAGCAACTTTCTTTTGAGCTCCAGTAAAGGAGAATGACTGATAGATGGTTCATATTAGGGTCAATAGACTTTGCTCTTGTTTTCAATGGCTCCAGGCTCTTTAAGGACACTTTGAGCTTCCACTTTTATCCTTAAGGGATATTTCTATCTTTGTATTTCATTTTTCATTAGAATCCTAGAATCCATGCCTGAGCACTGAGGTCCAAGCTCTTAAAATGTTGACACGGACTTGAGCTTCTATCTGGCAGATAAAACAACAGATGAGAGCTTTAATTTACATATTTCCTCAGTTGCGGCCAAAATGAAAACTACTGCTCCTGGATGACGACACCGTGATGTTGTATCCATCAATCCAACTCTGCTGAAGTTTTGGCTCAAAAAATGTGGAACAAGTTCTGTTGAACTCGAGCACAGCCCGGTGCATTAATGGAGTTTCTAAGGAGGCGGTAAATGGACTTTGTTTTAAGGTCTCAGCTTGGTGAAACTGCTCTTGCAGGAAGAACATGAAAAGGATAAAACAATAAGATAAACGTCTGTACCTTCTTCCTGTGATAGAAGGAAAATGCGTAAAGATTAAACAGAAACCCAGTTAGAAGGTTTTACTCCTCGGGTAAGTTTTCTTGGCATGTGAATGTTTTAAAGGAAACGAGGGATTTTTCTAGAAAGCGCCGGCTGAAAGCTTGTTTGAGCTTCTCACCTGAAGGAGTTAATGCTGCTGCTGGTGAACCCTTCAACAAGTCGGCATGTGAAAGTCTATGTACAGTAGAGGACTGTTGGATTTTAAGTGTTGGTAAATGTGTTCATCTGTGATCATTTAAATGCTTTCTACATTATATAAACATGTTTAATATTGCTGTCTTCTGCGAACATGCAGCTTTAATAATTGTGTCCATGTTTGTGCTCTGCTAAAAGAGCTTTGGCTGCGGACATCTGTCTCATGCCAGAACTCACCTCCTAAAACATTTTTTTGGAGATGTTTTTATGTTTGATTTGAACTATTTACTCTCCAGCAAGTATGGCTAAAAATGTTTCCGTCAATTAATCTGTCATTTTCATTTTATTTTCACTACTTAGTCAATAAAATGTTGACAAATAGTAACATGTTTTCAGATGAACTGACTGACTCAGAAAACTGACAAATATTAACTTTACAGGTAAATGAGACACATTTACACATTTTGAAAGCTGAATCCAACATTTTGCTTTTAACTGAAATTACTTAGACAATCAATGAATTATTAAAACTGTCAGAACAACATTTGATTGTTCTGCTCATGTGGAGGCAAGCAAAAATACACTTGTCATTTGCAACTATTTGCAATCCTAACCAAACAAACAAACAAATAAAAACCTTTGGAAAGATTCTTTAAATAAACGTTGTAATGAGCCTTGTAGGTGGGCACCATTGGCTAAAAAACCCTGAAAGTTTACTCCATAATACTGTTTCCAATTAAATGTACCATTATTTCTGTTCCCCACAGAAAGTGAAAATAACATTGTCATTTCATTTTCTGTAAATAATGATTCACATTATACATTATACATACATACTTTGCTGATGTTGACATGAGGCTGGAGTGCAGATGGGGGTCTGTGTCCTGCCTTTATTAGATTTTTGTTATTTCACACCTGAAAAGAGTCTGAAAGCTTATTCCAGTGATCCACAGGGAGCAGGACGAAACAAGTTATTAATCGTGTTCTCTGAACTGTAAATGGCACCTTCACCTGAAGGAGGTAGTTCGAGTGCGCAGTTATAAAACTGTGATGCAAGAACTTTAGTTTATGTCTCGCAATTAAATGAAACATTTAACATTATTGATATGTTAACGCTCAGTCATTATAAAGCTCTGATATTTGATTATCATATGTTTGTTGAAAGTAGTGATGCATTCACCATCAGCTGTCTTATGTTGTGTGAAGAAATGAAGTAATGCCGAAGCCTGCAGGTTACACAAAGGCTGAGTTTCCAAACCTTTCCATTTATTTGAATACAAATATGGACAGCTTTTTTTATATAAAGCAAAGTGCAGCGTTATTTGTTCTCGTCTAGGGAAGACGGATGAATAAATAAGCCGAACTTGGCTCTTAAGAGTACAAGAGGAAAAAAAGAGCAGGATTCAGGATTGGCTGAGCTCCAACTTCACGCCTGGCTTCTTCATGTACAAAATGTGTCCATTTATTTGCTCTACCTCCTAATACAGGTTTAAATCTTTAAAGCTGCATTTTTCTTTATTGTCCTTTTCCTGCTTTCCCTTTCATGCCTTAATGCCTTTATGTCGTACGTGTACTATTCTCTTCTTATTTGCTTTATATCTTTTTTTATGCGTTGTATCTTTACGCAGAAGGTTAGTGCGTGTGGTATGACGTGAAAAGGTTGTGAAATAATCATGGTCACATGGTTTACATTGTGAAACGGTCGCAGTTAGTTTTAAGCAACCAAAAGTACTTAGTTAGGTTTAGATTAAAAAAATCATGATTTGGGTTCAAACAACTACGTTTGTTAGGGTTACTTAAGCTACAAACTAATCTAGTCTCCTGCAGCCTCCGCACGCTCTCCTCGTGGTGAAGCAGTCTCCTGGACGTTGAGTTGTTATCTCGTTTCCTCCACTTTAGATTCAACCCAATTTACAAACTATCAAACCACACATGGACCCTGGATGTATTGAGCATGGATGCTCTAATTCTTCGTCCTCTGGGCTGAGGTCAGAGTGGCGCTACAGTGTCTCACTATCGCCTCTAGAGGAACAAGTAGCATTACAAGACAGGATAGGCCGGGGCTAGCATGATCATTTCAGAAGATATCTCTGCAACACATTAAGAAGACGTCTGTGACACAACATCAACACTGTTACCTCTTCATATTCTGTTGATAATGTTAGTTCATTTTTTTATGTTGTTTTAATGTAAATTCTGGCACATCTTACACAGTGCACCTTTTTTATAATTGCTTAAAATTCCTAACCTTTTAACCTGCTTTCAGAGTCTGTGTGCTGCGTTCTGGGTTCACTTTATGCTGAATTTAACAGATAAATCTGGCAGCAACATGGATCCAGCAGACACAGACTCATTTCCTAAGGCCTCAACCAGTCAATGCCACCTGCTGGGACAACACCACCAGCTAGATTAGATGATTCTTCTGCGATAGGACAGTTCTTCAAGGCAGAACAGAAAATACTCTGATTTAGACCATAAGAATAGGGCATACAGTAATGCTACCTTTAAATAAGTGACATGTACAGCAAACAGCTAAAGGAAAAGGGAAAGAAAACTCAATCCAATGATAAAGCAAGGGGTGTAATTGTAATTCTATTAGCACATCTTGAATCCTAGGGCTATTTCTGATCACGTGGAGTATATGGTCCTTTATGATTGAAAGAAAAGTGTACAAAATGCTTTATATAATCGTCACAATGCAGTTAATGATGTACTTTACCATTATCTCTGTTCATACCCACTTTGCTTCCATGTACGTTTATGTTTTACAGTACACATAGTGCATAAAGGGATTAAATCTTTAATCCATAGATTTAGTAGTTTTCCACAAAACTTTACTACTACTGAGGCTCTGTGGGGTGTTTGTGTTTTGTTTACGGATAAATTCAATTATGGATGCATGAATTTTGCTTTGTGACTTAGCTTTTAGGAGGGTTAATTAGAAATTAACTGAACGTTAAAGACAAAGACTCTTGGCCAAAAGTTCAACAAATATTTTGTGTGCAAAAACACCTTTCAACGGCACTACTGCACCTTCATCGTATCACTGTCCAGCCTTGTATGTCCAAAATATAAGGAAATTGTTTGGCCTTCTTCATCTTTTGTACTTTTTCCCAACTGGGATTTGAAAGGGTTTCATAAACCTAAAGTTTAATCCAGGCATGAGCAGGAAATGCTGCAATTATTATGAATTTAGCTGATGATTTTACCTGTGTTGTAAATTCTCAGTACACAGATAATGACTCAAATAATAGCCTCGGTCATGTTGTTTTGGAGTAAATAAAAGGATAATTCCAATAACAGGCAGAGGGAAAACAAAACAATAAATAGGCTAATAAAATAGGGGAAATTAGAAAAACAATGTGTCTCTAATGATAACCCTGAGGTACAGTACATAGCATTCTCATCCACCATTGGAGAATTTACATAGTCTTTTTTTTGTCCTGGGTTTAAGATGTGTAGTTGAGTTGAACAGACAAGTCACAGTGCCAATATGCTGATGTATCATCACATACTTGTTATCGTTATAGTCATCAAATACCTTCAAAACATTATGATTAAAGCCGTGAGTCAGCACTTTAACTTCATAGCCATTGTTTCAGTTTAAATCCATTATGCTGGACTATAGCAAGATCTACCCTTGAATCACAAAAACCTAACCGCTAACTATGAAGCTGAAAGACTCAGCTTTATGAATGTACAAAGACACGAGGAAAAGAGAAGGTAAACAAACTGGAGCTACTCATTTGATATTAAATCTGTCAGTGGTGTCTGATTGTAGCTCAAGACAGCAAAGTTTTGACTGTGATTCTTCTTTCTTTTTTAACACAGGCTGCAAAAACAATCCAGCAATCAAATTTGTGTCAAGAGACAAACATCGGCTTTCCATCCGGCCTGAACACACCTGAGGGTATCAGGTGTGAGCTGTGATTGAAACATGATGTAAGAGAAAGTTGTAAATCATGCAACTTAAATCCTGTTAGACCCTCTGCTGACTCTGACACTCTTTAGTTACAAAATGATCAGGGAATCGTCTCGAACATGTGGTTACAATTCAAGATTGTTGGAGGGGTTTGCCGAGTGCAGATCAGTTTTAGGTCAGGATTGATAACATTGTATCATCATCTGTATCGGGGATGTAGCTATGGATTATTTAACTAATCGAGTATTCTACAGATTATTCCTTTGATTAATCGGATAAAAGTGATTTGAAATTTCTGTTTCTCAAGGAATTGTTTCAGCTCTAATATGTATCTTATATATATATATATATATTGTACCTCATAGTTCGATTTCAAGCCTTCTTTTAATTTTAAACAGCAAATTAACACCCAACTTTAGATCCAACATGCTAACATCACAAATTTATATTGGGGAGGGTGGGAAATATAAATTCAAACAAGAATTGCAATTTCTATCACCAAATCTCTTTACAAATGCGGAAAATTGTGTTTTTTTTGTAATGGCATTGGTTCATAACGTTATGTTGGAGGAACAAAAAGGCGTAACTCAACCACAACGGCACACTGCTGGACCTGGACGATGTAGAGCGCTCCCACACTGGAGTTATCTTGCAAGTCACTTGAGTAAGAGCCATACCTGTCAACCCTCCCGTTTTTCCCGGGATTATCCCGTATTTTTACTTCTATCCCGTTTTCCTCCCGTTTAAATATTTTCCCGTAATTATCCCGTATTTTTAACCTTTCAAAAAAAAGAAGGCCTAATTTAAAAAAGTGTACAGTGGCAAAGTGGCCTCCGGTAGAGCAGATGGCAGTATTATGTTTAACATGAGCTAAAAAACATTATCCGCCAGAAGAAGAAAACAGGAACAATAACACAGAAGAAGACGAGAACATATGGATGAGTCACAGTGACCAGGAGATAGATGGAGACGCAGTTGTACCTGCCAAACAAGTCGGGACAACTCGTGCTTTTTGTAAAGTGTGCCATTCAGATGTTAGCATTGCACACGGCGGAATAAGCGATGTTCACCAGCATGAACAATCGTCAAAGCACAAACACGAGGCTCAAACCATACACTGTCAATGACTTCATGTGTGACAAGAACTGTGTCGGAGGCAGACCAAGTGACCAGAGCTGAGGGAAAGATGTCGATGCTTTGTACCAAAAATAATGTAGCCTTCAGCTTCTGTGATGATTTCAGTCGCAGTGACGTGGACATGTTTCCAGACTCTGACATCGCAAGGAAGTCCTCGTGGGGGGAAACAAAAGCCACACAACTCAAATCAAATCAAAATAAATTGATGATAATAACTAATAAATAAAATACATACATTTTATAAACATGTCTGTACAAGTAATCCATACTTGAATGTATATACCCGTCCCTTATGTGTTCACATTTACATTACATGGGTAGGGGCTGGGTGGCTGAGAGCTGTTAAAATATGGGCGATAAATATGTTGACATTTTTTTCCCTTATTTTGAAATTCCAATGTTGACAGGTATGGTAAGAGCCGAGAAATAGTGCCACTCTTTCAATATATTTCATCTACAATTGATTGTGAATCGAACAGTGACATTGCCAAAGATTCTTCCCCCTATATTCAACACCTCCCTCACAATTCTGTCTATAACTCTCCCTCTCCTGTATTCTCAGGTCATTACGATTGTCTCTTTTACTGCCAGATGTGATTAGGCACTGTTGGGTTGTGCCTTTTCTTTACATTTTCTAATTGTTTTCTGAGGATGTATGACTGGACAAGCTTAACATTGATGACAGGTAATCAATTACATTTGAAACATTTAATACCATAAACGGTTAAGATTTCCTTGAAATACAAAGACACCTAACAAAAAACTGAACACCATTGACTAATCTGTTGCATCTCTCCATAACCTCCTCACGTCAGGGCAAATCCATAACATGTGTCCACAACCGTGCCAACACTTTCTGATATAGTCTGGTTTGTTTTCTTTAATGCGTCTTAAATAAGCTCTGTGAGTTAAATTAATTCATAACTTACTAAACCCTTTACCTGTTGTAGATTTCCGGATATCATGTTCCCAGCCTTATCTTATTTTTTCATTCCCGTAGCAGTCATTATTCAGGGAGGTCAGCGGGAAAGTTAATTAACTAACATAAATAACTAGGCTACCTATGGAGCAGGAAGATGACCTTTTGTTCTCCTGAGCGCAGTGACTCAGAGAGATCAGTACTTAAAACCAAGTCAAATGGCTTATCTCACTTTTCCAAACAAGTCATTTTGAGATAAAATCTAATGATTTTCAGTGACGCACAACAACCTTTTATACAGTTTGTGTCTCCCATTGCTTTAAATATTCCTCAAGCAGTGGCAGATGTCCCCCAGCTGTCCCCAACATCATGTATGAATCACAGCTAACATCCCTTCAGGATCCCTTCAACACCGAAACGGAAGCTGTTTTTATCTCACTTTAGTGCCACAAGTTTGATTGCTGGATTGTTTTTGCAGTCAATATTTATTTGTCACAAACTGCAGGAAGCCGCATACTGTTTTATTAAATGAATACATAACTTGTTGTTACAGTTATTTTCCTTCAGACCCTAATTATCTTTGTTTGTTCATAAAGTAGAGTCTTATAGGAATAAGTTTTATGGAACAGATGTGTTTTCACAATTTGTGCCACCTAGACCAAATCCAATCAAATTGATTTGGTGTCTGGTTTGATATTTTGTTGTAAACTGCACATCACATTTTATATTATTGAGAGCAGCAATATAACAAAACTGCATCAACTTAGTTTATTATTGAAATGGCTGGAATGACAATTGTCACTGGCAAATTAAGAGACCTAGTGTTGCAAGTATAAATCAGAGTGGTTTATTCTAACATAACCCGGTTTGAATGCTTGGGATTGATACTTGAACATCAAGACAGTGGTTAGATTTATGTTGTATTTGCTTGTATTTTCAAATGGTATGTTTAATTTCTGATCTTACAAGAGAAAAAGCTTGGAGGTTGAGGACTAACCGATGTGTTTGGCAAACGTAACTCAATAACGGGCAATGAATTTGGCTGGAGTTGCTGGAGTGTAGACTTCTTGATACTTCATACAGTGGCATCCAAGATCAGCTCATGTGTAGTGGATATGCTAATTACCACACAAAATAATTTGGGTACGCCCTAAAACATACCCTGCTTTATCGTCATTTTACTCTAAATATGACCATAATTTACTAAATTAACTTGATGCTGTATTGAAGAAGTGTTGAAACTAACAATTGAGAACATAAACTCATGAAATGTTTACTGAGCTTATAAATCAAGTGAGAAGTAGGTCATTTTTCTCATAGACTTATATATACAGTATATACCTTACAGCATTATATAACCAGGTATGTAGAGCAGGGCCGATGCAAAAAAAGCTAAAACGTTTCAAAAGAAATGTCCCCGTTGTGTCACTAATAAAGGATTTCTGATTCTGATTCTGAGACAGATTACTCTCCTCTTCTCACTAATGGTCAGAGTGAAGATATGTTGTCCTGTGTAATGCATGTGATGAAGTAAAAACACTTTTAGTCAAAGTAAACCTGATTTAAAAAAGAAAAACTACTACTACAGTATATGTTCATTATACTGAGTTACTACTGCAACACTCTCAATTCATACATTTACTGCTCGGGCTCTCGTTTGCTGAGAACTTAAATATTCCTCAACATCCCAGCAACAGGAATAAAGATAGATGACACATTAAAAAAGAAACATAAACTGTCTTAGTGAGGTGTTCGGCCACCTCCAGCCTCCAGAACAGCTTCAGTGGTATTTGCCATAGATTCTGCAAATCCACAGAAAAGATGACCTCCATTATTCATTCTTCTTCGTTGGTGTTAGTTACTCATCACATTATTCAGTACCCCTCGTATTATGTGTACATTAAGTTTCTCCGCTAATTTCTTTTCTCTTTAAGTTTCAAATTAGTTTGACACAGTTATGAATAAACAAGTGAAATATAACTTACATGATAAACATTAATGCAATGTGCATATAAATATAAATCAGTGCAATGAAACAGTCATTTTATCTTTGCTGTTTCATATTCATATCACCATTATCATGACACAGGATGCAGGATTCTTCATGGTATTCTGGGTGTTGTAGTTCTTTCTCTGCACACTGTCAGCAGCAGCTTGTTTCTCTCTGCAGACCGTCTGGTTGTTGTGGCTGATGAAGTCTTTCACTTCGGTGACATCTGTGAACTTGATAATAACTTTGGAGTGGTTTGGTTATGTTATCAGCAGGTTAGAAAGACAGGATCATGTCATTCATAAAATAACTGAGTAGTGGGAGGCACGGCTCAGAGGCTGGACTAGAAGCTAAACGAGCACAGAGGTATGTTTTGGTGTCAACATGCTTGGAAGTTTCTTTGGGGTTCAGGAGGAGCTCGAGGAGACCACAGTTAAAATACTTAAAGGGCCTACAAAATGATAAACATGAATTTCTACTGATGAAATTAAATGCTATTTGTGGTGTAAAATGATGTGTTATGTATGACACAATGATCGCAGTATTTAATAATACTATATACTATACTATATATACTAATACGTAATGTTCTGACGTCACAAGTAGAATAAAGTCCACCAGTATACACAGACAGCACAGCAGACGTGGCGATGTCGGACTCTGGCTCTAAAGTGAGTCATCAATAGACTCGTTGCACCTTCAAGAAGAGGAGTTTATTGAAGAGGATGCCAGTGTCGTGGGTTTAGATCATGCGGGCGAGTTTAACGTGGTGGAAACAGAGCAGCTATTCAGTATTCAAGATGGAGACACAGACGGGAGCGAACATGCGGATGATGGTGACGGTGATCCTGGATTTGGCGGAGATCCTGTGCGGCAACAGAACACAGACAGGTATATACATTTGACTATAATTCATAGAACTTCCCAATAAATAGTAAATACATCATAATAAAACGTAACATTATCCTCAATTTGGCTTTTAACCAAATCTTAATCAGCAGATGGAATTGGCTCAGTTGTATAATATAAAACGTTTTTATCATATAAATCATATAAACTATATAAAACAATATTTCAGCTGTGCTATTGTTTATTATCATACAACCAGTGGCGTGATTTGTTTAGTTCGCTCCTTTCCTTTCCTCCCGCTCTGTTTCTGTCATGATCGTGATTTTTGTATATCCTGTTTTTATTTGGAAGTGTTCACTCCCCCTTATGTCATGTCTAGTGACCGTGATCCGCCTGTTAATGACCTATGCCTTATATGTACAATCAGACTTCTTTTTGCAAACAATGGAGTCGCCCCCTGCTGGTTATTAGAAATAATCCAAGTATAAGGCACTTCAGCATTGGCTTCATTTTTCAGAATCGGAGGTTGCCCCTGCTCTTACTACTGTCCCTTGTACACCGCTTCAACAGGACTCCTCCTGTACCTAGTCACAGTAGATAAGGTATGATTGGACAATTGCTTCTAGGTGGAGGATTTTAGTGAATATTCAATTTTTAGGATTATCTGTAAAAAAATGTTTTGACCGGAGATCAGAGTTTCAGCAGTTTGGTTGAATTTTACGTATTGTTGTCCACTAACTGACATTACACAGGAGTACATTCAATACACAATATAAAGAATACATTAGAACACAATAAATATGCCACTAAAATATAAAGATTAGAGATTGTATGGACACAGTTAAGAGGTGAAATACTGCCCCCTGTTTCTTTGGAGCAGGTGGCTCAGATCTACACATTGAAGCTTTTAATGGGAGTATTTCATGGTTTACTATACAGTATAACTTATAATCAGGAGTTATCAATAATTGTACATTTCTTCTCCGAGTGATTACTCAATCTGGAATCGATTATATTGCACGACTTCTCAATCTGGGAATAATATGACATCTTGACTGTCTGTACAAACCTATGTTAAAAGAAACCACTATAATGTGTTATAAAATACTTTCAGCGTTGCCGCTCACACTTTGCATGTGTTCCATTTAGTCTTGACAGCAAGTACTAAACAAACTGTCTGTCTTTGTTGCTTTGTTGCATCTATTTTAAAATTGAATTCAATTGGAAAGAAAGCGTAAATTTAGTCTTCTGAGATAAATGTTCTGCCTTTTGACAAAGCAGAGAATATTGTTGATGGGCTTGGAAAAGTAATTTGAAAGCACAATCATTCATTATTTGTTAAAAGACATAGAGTTCTTTCTTACAGGGACGATAAGGAAGTCTTCGAGAAAGGTTTTCCTCAGGGTTGGTAGAAAAATTGACACATTTGTAAGAAATATTTTCCTTCGAATCGTTCACACTGCAAGCTGGTTGTCTCCAGTGACGATGCAGACAGGATGCTTATGGCGGTGACTGCTGTACCCCCGGGGTCGCCTCATGAGTTGTGAGTTTTTCGAACTGACTGGGGATTGAGTCAAAAATCCCTCTGCTTCTGGCTCGATAGTGCTCGCAAAAGCTAAGCTGGTAGGTTTCCAAACGTTTTAAGTGTCAGACAGCAAAATCGCACACATAGGAAAGGAAACTACCACTATGTTGGGGATTTGAGGGATTAATAACTTTTGTTTTAAGTTTTAATGTTTTTAGGTGGATGTTTCAATGTTTTCTCTCGTCACTACTTGCATGACGTTAAAATATTTAGGTGCAAATGTATCAAATTACTATAATTATAAAATTGAACTATTTTCAATTACTTGAGCTCTTTGTTCATCAGACGTTTGTGTTGGATCCTGTTCATTTTCACATGTTTCATTAATCAAAAACAAATGCCGTACTTGCGACCGGTGCATGAACAAGCGCCTTGACGGACTCTTGAGATGACGCAAGAGCATCAGTGAGGTCCAACGCTGACGTTGGGTGATGAGGTCAGGCTCGCAGTCGGCATTCCAGTTCATCCCAAAGTTGTTGGCTGGGGTTGAGGTCAGGGCTCTGTGCAGGCAAGTCAAGCTGCTCCGTGCCAAACTGGCAAAAGCATTTCTTTATGGACCTCACTTTGTGCTTTGGGGCATTGTCATGTCAAAACAGGAAAAAACCAAACACAAACTTTTGCCACAAAGTTGGAAGAACATGGCTGCATAGTGTAGAGCAGAACACATAATGGTATCTATTATTTCGCATCTTTTCTTCTGTAATGTGAGGCCGTTTTGAATGACCCTGCGTATGTGGGTGTGCATGGTTACGAAAGGAATTTCAAAGAAATCCTTCTGATTTGATTGGCTTCTTCACGTCGCCTGACAGCTACAAAGCTGTAGAGGACTGCTGGCCTCCACCCACTGACCAATTAACACAGGCACTTGGCATATACATTTTTTATTTCACTCTTTCATGTCTTTAAAATGCGGATGGCATCTTGAAATAAAAGACAGAGGCAGACACCAGCCGCTCTGTGTCTCACACTGAGTGGATAAACGATGATGACTGTCTGTCAGCGTGTTCATTGCTTTATTGCCTTTTTTCTGCGCTTATACAAGTCTGCTGCATTTTTAATTCCCCATCCATTTGACCTCTTTAACTATTCAAGAGTATAGTTATGACAACCTAATATTTTTGTTAAGCAAAATGACTCTGGGGGATCTCTGCTGTAGTGAGCAGTAGTGGGATAAATGCACAGCAGGAAAAAAGCCTGGATACTGATTTGCAGAGACATCGGGGTCGAGTTCAGCCGATCTCTGGAGACACGTCTGCCTCTCACCACCTGAAAGGCTGTTCGCTCGGGGCCACTTGCTCATCAGCATCACAAGTTTAGCTTCTATCTATATCTGCTCATGCATGTGAGACATGTGAGCTCCACTTCACTCAGGTTGTGATGTACGTGTTAGTAGTAAATCAAAAGTCTTCTTTGATTAAATCAGTTTTTTTTTTGTTATACTTTTCTGTGTTAATTGTTTTATCCACCAGTGAATCAAAGTACTGCAGTGTGAATGTGTCACATCTGGCAGAAATAAATTCCTTGAAGGGTTTTTTAAGCATGGAAATGTTCAAATCATGTAAAAGGGGACTACTGGCAGCTGAAACCTACACATATTTGAAGTTGAACAGGGTCCAACGTTAATGTTTTTGTTTTTCACTTGCCGGGTCTGCATGGGGATTATTACACGTGTGGTGATCTAGTGAGTATGTGGGATTAAGTCAAAATAAACGTGTGTGTGTGTGTGTGTGTGTGTGTGTGTGTGTGTGTGTGTGTGTGTGTGTGTGTGTGTGTGTGTGTGTGTGTGTGTGTGTTCATGGTAATGAAGGAACAGTGTGGCTCATTAATGTGTTGAACAACATGGCACAGTAAGAAGATATATCAGGCTTTAGAAACACAGACAATACTTGTTCATTGTTGGTGTTGGTCTTTTTGTGGGATTTATTAGCAATAACAAAATATAGAATATCACGAGTTAATTTGACAGTACATTGGGGCACCTTCTGGGGTTTCCTCTTTAAAAAAAAGACTAAACATACATTCACATGGGACTCGATTCTCTCAATCTTTGTAACATTGCCATCAGCCAGAAACATAATAATTCCTTCCTTAGTGAAGCTTTCTTTCTCTTGTACACACAAACCCACATACCAAAAGGGAATTGCATTGTGCTCAAACCAGATTTATCACCTCAGCACATTACATTTGAATATATCCAAAAAGCATTGTGGCTATATGATAGCACATCATGAAATATGCTTTTATCTACCTGTATTATAATAAAATGCAGGTAGATCAGTACAATGAGGTATATTAAGTGCACTTTCCTTAGATAACTCAAAATAACTCGATGCTGTTGTTGATATGACTAATACCCTAAGCCCCTTTGAAAGCAGAAGTAAAATGTGCTAAGTAGTTTAGTTTACAGATTGTTTGAAGTATAGCTGCTATCTCTGCGTCTCTAGCAAGCCAAACTGGAAAGCAAAGGTGTGAAGTAGTGACGGCGTTGCTTGGATTTAATTGCTGGCCAGTTTATCTTGCAGGAATCAGGAGCTGCTGGAAACCTTTTGAAATGGAAACGTCAATTTAAAAACCGGGAGGCAAACTAATAAGAAAGAGCTGTTTCAAAGGAGCACCTCAGTCCCACAGGACTCTCACATCTTATCTCAACAGGAGGATTATTTATCAATGTCTTCTTCTAGGTGCAGCTCCGATTAGACGAGCACATGTGGACAAAATAATTAAAAAAGGTTATTTTTTAAAGCCATTTTGCAAATTGCTGCTTTCACCTATCACTATTACATTATGTTTGAAACACTAAAACTGTCACTCTGCAACAAAGCTGGTCGCATAAGAAAAAAAATTAAGTAGCAGTCTGTCATTTAAAAAGAAAGAAATTCAGTAGTGAGGCAGTTCAGGAGACACCAGTTAACAAGCATGAGAGTCTTACTGAAAAAAAAAAAGGTCTGTTGGTCTGAACGCAAGACATCATCTATGACTTGGGGAAAAAGTGAGAAGGAGTGAGAATCTGTCTATGTTCCCCCTGTTTGTCTTTGTAGTTCTTCCAAGCGATACTGTGCTTGGCAGCAACATTTCCTCAGAAAATCAATTTTTACCAATGTCTGATACGCGTTGATGTCTGTGACAGGGAAGCAAAGCATTTCCATAATGCATATCTGTGGGTGATGAAGCTCTGCTACACTTCTTGCAAACTAAGATATCTCTCATGGTTTTGGTAGGATAGTTTTGTTTGTTTGCAAAAAAGGTTCTGCCTCTCCATTCTCTCAGGGCAGTGACGCTGCAGTTTGAGAAAGATGATGAATATTTCTACTTCTAAAGTTTGCCGCCATCCAACCCTTCTAATCTCATCATCCTCAGCTCCGAATAAAATGTGGGCTGCAGCTGAAAATAATGGTTGATGGTTGATACAGCAAATTTAAGCAAATATATATTGTACACATTGTTTATAGGCCCAGACCGGATATTCAACTTCGGAGCGGATGTTGCTCGCACAACGTTTCTGCATGAATGGATGAATGAATGATGATGAATGGATACATTTGTTCACTCTTGGGTTTTAGTTGTAAAAATTCAGGAAAGGTGGATGCCAGTAATGTTGGCTCCTGCATTGTTTTACTGCTTGTGTTTTCTGTTTACTACGCAGTCACGTGGCAACTGAAATGTTAACCATCGGAGATGTAACGACCGGTGGGAACATAAGCAAAGGACTCAACAGCGCGACTCTTAGGCTTAGGTCAAAAGAACAGTCTTTACTTGCAGAGTTCGGTACACAGGTGATCAGTCAGGAAGGCAATCAGGACTAGGCAAAAGTAGGGTCAGGTAACAAAAGCCAGGATAAAAAAACCCAGGAACACTAAACACTAGGGAGAGTCACTGGAAGGCTTGACACAGAGGTACAAAGACTAACTGACAACGAGGGGATAAAACACACAGGCTCAATTTTATTTTTTCCCCGGGAGATGCTGATTTGTAACTATGGTTACAAAGACAGTTCCTGTTTCTGCCAGAGTGAGGGAAGTTCATCCCGAAGCTTGCCGCTTTATTTTACACCTTAAAGAAAGGAGCCTCATTCAGCTGTGAGTGTGACTGAGTGGGAGGGTGGAGGGGCCGGATTGTAATTGGGCCACAGACTAAATACTCTGAGAGGGAGAGGATAATGACGCACAGGTGAGACTAATTAGGGTGCGGGTGGATGATCACATAGGCGGGAAGGAAGTGCAAACGAGAGGAGATATGAGTAACAGAAAATAAAACAAAAACCTCACAAAAGAGCTTTAACCAAGTACCCTTAAAAGTCATGTTTCCATCCAAATGAAGTGCTCGTTTTAAAACAAATTTCCAGAAAAGAAAAAACAGTTAAAGAAAATGCAAATGAACGTGTATTCACATCCACTACGGTTATGCGATTATTAGAAACAGTGATTGCCGCTAATTCTCCAGTCGGGATCCATTACACCATCGCAGAAGAAGAGGGCACGACAAGATGACAAAACTAAACAGACTATTCTCATACACTTGTAGCTATATCTACCAAAAGTAATGCACTGTAATTCGTATATATATCCCGCGGAATCAATTCGTATGTAATCCACATAATCGTGAACAGGAAGTACAAAGAGCGACAAATACCACGTAGTGATGAGGTTGGCTTGGTGGGTCCAAAAACACGGGACTCTCAACTAGGAGACCGCTGTTCTTGTCCCGTCTGAAATCAAAATTCACACATTAAGTAACACCACAACCGTAATCATTTTAAACCAAACCACAATTGTTTCCCAAACCTTACCAAGTAGTTTTGTGGCCTCAACCTAACCGAGTTGTTTCTGTTTGGAAAAAACGTTTATATCATTGGGACGGTTGTATGAGGATAAGTTGAACTAAAAGAGCGGCAGTCAACTCTCATACGAATGAATGAATGTGGAAAACGTGATGGAAATATAACATGTTTGTTGAATGTATTAACGGGAGGAACGTTACAGTCTCCTCATCGCTTCATGCCGGATGTTGTCACATTCTTCATGTGCGTCAGAATGTATTTGCTAAGTCTGTTTCCATTACACTTTGTAGCCTTTTGACTTCATAGATACACCAACGTTTCCACCTCAGATAAGAGTAAAAACCTTTCCAGCGTTTCCACTTTAAATCACTGATGAAGGTCTCAGGACCAAAACTTTCTTACTGAAGTGAGTGCAAGTCATCAACAGTGTTCAGTGTTATCCACAAATATTAAGTGAAGTCTAATATATGAATTGTTCATTAGATTAAAAGGAACCAACTGCGTAAAAGTGCAGTAGCCAGCTGAGATAATCAGCACCCAGCCCATTCAGCATTTTGAATAAATCAGACCTGATGTTGTCCTGCTGGTTGAGGAAAATGATGAAGTGACAGATTGGATCTGTCACAGCCAGCCTGACGAACAGGCGGACTGAATATTTCACACAAGGCAAACTTGCATTGTCACCCATTACATTACAGCTGAATGAATAAGAGCACATCACTGAGAATGTCTGATACATGTGGCGTTTGCTAATCAACTGTGTGAGTGTTGCTCTGTTTTAATAGTTTGAGTCTGTGACTGTTCCCATGTTGCACAACATCAATCCTAATATTAATTCATTCTACAAAGAGAAATGATGCCACATATTTATCACAGAAAACATGGAGGATTAAACTCGGAGCAAAATGTTGTATTGCTTTCTTTAGAACGGCGCGACGTGTCCAAGCTGCAAGAATTTCAATAACTGTGATAAACACATAGCATTCTCTCAACCGAAAGACTAAATTTGATCAAATTGTAGACAATGGTAACAAAACACGTTGGTACGTATCTGGCAGAAAAGCATTTCAAAGGAAGATTACGATGAAATAGATTTTTTACACACAGAAATGAAAACTTAATCCGAGCGGAATTGAAAGAGACATCGCTTGACAGCGTGTTGCATTTAATTAATCAGAGGACACTGATTTTCCAACAGGACGTTATTGCCAGGTGAGCTTCATCCTACACCACAAATCCGGAGAATATTGGCTTTTATCTGATAATACTTATTTATTAGAGAGAAACCCCAGTTACCTAAAAATGAATTGAAGACTGTGATATATGCTATAAAGCTTCTCATCTATAAACATGTTCTCCCAGGAGAGAAGCGTGTGCAGTATGTGAAAGGTCATAACGTTACACTGACGCACATTAGCAGCACTTTAATATTTAACTTCTGTTTGATGTCTCCGTCAGGAACAGCTTTAGTTAAAGTCACTCATGATGAGGATCCCAGCACAGTGCCAGTCACCCATTTCCTCTCGTTGGTTGGGTTTCATGCTTGTGGGTGTAAAGCTGAACAAGTACTAGATTTAAAAAAGCTATTTTAAAAACGTCGGGTTTGAGCAGGATGTTCCGTGACGCGCTAGTGACGATTATCTCTGACCAATCAGTGTGCAGGGTTTCACCTTTTAGTCTTGGCTCAACTCAAAAAAGTTCCAGGTACTATACACAACTTTTCCCAATGGAAAACCAAAAAAGAGTGAGTCAAGTCGAGGAGCACCGTAACATGAAGGATCAGTCAAACTTACTTTTGGACTCTGATTGCACATGAACCCTCCCTTATTTTAAATTTGACAGGGAGGCAGGTTTATCTTTAAAGCAGCTTTAACAGTCAAACATGTTTTTTATTCCGCAGCATACTGATCTGCTTTTAAAATGACACATTGGATGCTTCCTTGAGAGAAAAGAAAATCAGTAGCCAAAAGGAATACATTTACAAAAATCATTCAATATTTATTCCAGCCCTCTTTGAACTCTGCATCCTTGCACTATTATGTTCTTGTTTAAAATGTAGAATCGGTTTGACTTGTGGACAGATGAATAGAGAACCTGTATTCAATCAGGGGAAACACAAGATGGAGCAGATAATAAGTTAATCAATAAAAGTTTGAAATCAACATACAAAACATAAATACAACACAAACAAAACCAAAAAAACACTAAAAGAAGTTTATTCCACGGGAACAACGCTGACACATTAAGCACAAGACATTCATTATTTAAAACATTGTTCAAAAGAAGCTTGAACTGTTTGAGGGTCTTCAGACTCCTGCAGCTTATTCCACCCATGAGGAGCACAATAAAGATGTATAGTGATGGTATGTTGTTGTTCATTGTTGCTTTTTTATGTATTATATACGCCTCAATTTCTTTCACCTACTTGTATATTCATATTAGTTCTTTCAACTTTCTTTGTTCACCTTTGTCATCCTTAGCTGTAAGTCTATTTTATCATTCTCAGACCGTGTGAGTGCATGGAACTAGATGCTTGATAAGTGACTCCTAGTGCTAATTATACTTAAGGAAGCACTTTCTGCACACTGAGCTTCTATTTGAATGACCTTCCTCTGAGAGAAACAAGAGGAAGAAATTAACATTTAATTGTAGTTACAAGGGCAACGGACAATTATTTTCATAACCGATAAATCTGCCCAGTATTTTTACAGATTAATGAACTAATTGTTTGGTCAATAAAATGTCATACAATTGTATAAAATACCCATCACACATTCCCACAGCCCAAGTTTACGTGTTCAAATTGGTTTGTCCAAAAGATATTCAGTTTACGGTCTTAAAAACTAGCAAATATTCACATTTGAGACGCAGCAACCAGTGCAGTTTTGTTATTTTTGCTTCATAACAATTAAAGACGGACAGATTAATGGCTCATCTGAATTGTTGCAAATACATTTTTAGTTGATCAAATTATTTTTGCAGTTCTAATTGAATTAACCTGCTGGAAGATTTGCCCGAAAGAACTTTTTTGCATTTAGTAAAACCGTTTAATTTGAAACAGTATTTGCATAAAGCTTCAGGCTTTGAACAACAACCCTCATTAACCTTCTGGCTAACATTCTCATTTGAAGGTTAGATAGCTAATTAGCTAGTTAAGTGCAGCACATTAAAACATATTTGCAATGCCAACATCAGTTTAGGTGATAAAGTACTTAAGTAGCGGGGCATGATTGTCCTCAGAGCTGCATCTGTCTGTAGAAGTATTAATCTGACCTGACGACAAGGCAGCGTTATTTTACTCGCTTTACACATTACAGCTGAGGATGTTTTTAAATCACTTCCAGCCTCTCGGACTCTTTCATTCAGACCCAAACTGAATAGACTTAATAATCAGTATGAAGAAGGCCACGCAGTCATCTGAACTAAGAGTAGAGTAAGATTGGAAAGTCAAAGACTCACAGCAGAACGTTTATCTGGCGAGTACCTACTCCATCCAGGATGAAATGTTTAAATCTTCAAAAAATGACGCGTTTTTTAAATTATTACAGCAGAAAATAAACTCTGTGGCAAACAAACGTTTATGATACTTACACGTTTAGTTTAGCAAGATAATCTTCACAGCTGAACACCACTTTTATGATTTTTGGCGTAAATTAAATCGCCAGCGTAAGAAGCTAACGTTGGGCTGTAAACGATGGGGTTTAGTAATCTCATTTAGCCACTTGTTAGCAACCTACTTTTTTTAAGACACGTGTTTGCGCTGTAATATCATTAGCTTAATTATAAGTAAATAAAGCCTAACTATAGTACTGTACATCCTGGAGCTGTAAATACTGTATACATTTCTTTCGATTGTGGAGCTGTAAACATCTTATTTATTGTCCCTCCAGCTTCTAATGGTATTCTGCAGCTACAGGCTGAACGCTGAACAATAGTGAACTGCAGCTAGAGAACGAATAAACAGTGAACTGAGGAGGTGGAGGGTGAAGAGGATGAAGTGTCACATACAGAAGGCACATAAGGAGCAAACATTGTTTTTGTTAGTTTTGCTGTTTACTATGACCTGAAACAACAACAAGCTGCTTCTGAGCGTAGAACAGCAGTAGTGCTGCTCCTCTCTGCCTCCTCCCCTTCTGGTTGTGGTGGAAGTTGTATTCAGATACTTCACAGAAGTAAAAGTATTAATGGCACACTCTCTCTCTACAAACTCTCTACTCCAGGTAAAAGTCCTGCATTCAAAACGTTAAGTAAACGTAAGTTAGCATTATCATGTGCAGTAAAATGTCCCCAGTGTTTTATAATATATATGATGTTTCTGGATGAATGTTGCTGCTGCATTAATGTCTATGTTGTATTTTCCTGCTGTAGATGTTTAATGTTGTGCTCATTTGAACTCCTTTATATTCTGTTGGGTAGTTTAATCTACAGCAACGCATCATATGCTATAAGATCATAATTACATTACATTACAGTTCATTTAGCTCACACTTTTGTCCAAAGCGACGTACAATGTTTGTAGCCTTGCTGTCCTGTGAGAACCACGTATCTCTGAAAGGTTTTCATGAGCTCAGAAAAACAGCCTGTTTTCAGCTTTGTGACACTTTAGAAATACAAGAGTTTTCTCAACACATAAAGAAATACTTCATGCTTCATCCTTCAGTTTATCACAAACATTCAAAATCAACACATGTGGAGATGCATGGTTTACACTGGACAGGAAGGGGATGAAAACAATGCTAAACTCAAAGCTTTAAAACGTCCACAAACCAATGTAAAGGTCTGTGGTGATCTGTGGAGGTCTGTGGTGATCTGTGGAGGTCTGTGCTGGTCTGTGGAGGTCTGTGGTGGTCTGTAGAGGTCTGTGGTGGTCTGTAAGTGGTCTGTGGCGGTCTGTAAGTGGTCTGTGGAGGTATGTGGTGGTCTGTGGAGGTCTGTGGTGGTCTGTGGTGGTCTGTGGAGGTATGTGCTGGTCTGTGGAGGTCTGTGGAGGTCTGTGGAGGTCTGTGGAGGTCTGTGGTAGTCTGTAAGTGGTCTGTGGAGGTCTGTGGAGGTCTGTAAGTGGTCTGTGGTGGTCTGTGGTGGTCTGTAAGTGGTCTGTGGAGGTCTGTGGTGGTCTGTGGAGGTCTGTAAGTGGTCTGTGGTGGTCTGTGGTGGTCTGTAAGTGGTATGTGGTGGTCTGTAAGTGGTCTGTGGTGGTCTGTGGGACCAATTCATTGTTGGTTTGGCTCGGCCCCAGCTAGGTTTCAGCCATGACATCTTTACAGTAGTATTCTTATGTTACAAACAATGAATCAGAACTTCACAACCCGTGCTGCTCCATGATCCACTTCTGATCCCTCTGTGTGCTCAGGAAGTTCCTCATAGTTTTGGTAAAAATAATAAAAATGATGTCTGACTCTGAGCACACCAAGAGGAAATAGCAATCGTCTTTGGTGTCGACTCTTATTTCTTTCAGTGACATAAAAAGTTTTCAACTGCGTCTGTGAAGTTTTGGTTGCTTATTTTCCTGAAGACAAGGTTATATGACTTTTTGTTTGACTGTTTGCTTTTTACTAAAGATTTGACTAATGTAGCGCATGACATGGAGATTTTATTTGTTTATTTGTTTTTCCGGCTGCACACTAAGTGAGGCATTCGTGGAACCAGTAAGAATCCAAATGTGCAAACTTTGCTTGTGACCCAGTTTTCTTCTGTTTGGTATTTATTTATTAGTGTGTTGCAGCTTATAGCTCATTAGCCTGGACCCCTGGTGCATTTGTGCAATTATTGTAGTACTAAGGAGTACAATTAACTTCAGGTCATTAGCCCAGACATAAAGAGACAAGATTAAAGATAATCCCAACAAGAAAAGTGTCCGTGGCTGTGTGAATTGTTATCTCCCAGAAGAAAGAGCAGAAGTAGTGTGAAGTAATTATAGTGCCACGAAACATCTATAAAAGAGGTTTGGATGAAGATAAAGATTATTGTTAAAATCTTGTTCCCCACTTACAGTTAGCTTTGTTGTTTGTTGTTTTACTTACCATAACCAAATGTATTCCCTTCTTTCACTGAAGTTTGTGTAACGCAAAGCACAATCCTCTGATGTTAGCCAGTTACTGTTTGTGCTCTTACCAAACCTTTCCCAGCGTTGACGAATCAGAACATTTTCATTTGAAGCTTTTTCTTAATATGTTTATCTTAAAACAATAGTTAGTTCACTGTAAGTCGCTCTGGATAAGAGCGTCTGCTGAATGATCTGTAATGTAATGTGGATTCATTTATCAGTCATTCAATGTCAAACACTCTCAGGTTCCAGCTTCTCAGAGGTGAAGATGTGTTGCTTGTCTCTGTTTTGGATCAGTTATATTGAATATCTTTGGGATGGAGATGTCTCTGTGGGCTTGGGGAACTAATGATGTCCCTTTTTTTTGTTTTCTGCCATTTTATAGATTAAATGACAAATAATGAAAATAATCAACAGAATATTAGATCAACAGTAGCAGCCGTGGCACTGACTAATGATGTCTTCCTGCAGATTAGAAAACACTCAAAAGGGTCATTTTGGACAGAAATTGTGAAGTAGATAGTTTGTTCCTATAATTGCATACCTCTGCCCTTCACTTCCAATTTGCCGTTATCACTCGTTCATGCATAATACATTCACATCGCACACGAGAAATGCAAAGTAGGTCCTCAAATCATTAGGCGGGAAGTTAATGCAGCTCCATAACGAAGCTCCCTATGTTGTGCTGCAGGTTGTTCACAGAAACAGAGCAGACAGAGGCAGAGATCTGAGGGAGGAAGATAAAGAAAGCAACGCTGCTGAATCATTATGACCGAAATGTTCAAATCTCTCACACTTTATCTCCAGTGTCTAAGTTGGTTACTATGGACTGCAAAGCTACTATTTGTTTGTATACTGTAACCTACTTTAAAAGTTTGTATTTTTAGCATTACTAGTGCAGTGGCTTGATGTGCTCATGTCGCTGCTTCCTGGGTTTCGAAGTGAGTCTCTGCACGCCTTTATGGTAGCAACGCTACAGTCTACGCATCCTGAGTGCAAAAGCTCCCAGGAAAATGTTATGGCCTCAATGAAGTCAAAGCCCCATTAAATGTGTATGTCAGGTTTGATGAGCAAGGTTGAGACTGGCCGACACACACAGAGCATGGATTTATAAAGAGAACTGGATACAGCGTTGGACCCCGTTCATTCCTATGAAAGTTGTTCAATGGCTCGACTACAGAGTATAAAATGACCCACATATACCGGCGTTCTTCACACACGGCATCCATGGGAAACATCGAGCATGCGCACTTGCGTTTTCCTTTAACCCCGCCTCCCAGCTGCTCCCTCACAGCCGGTCTCGGCACATGAATGAAGGGAAAATAACTCTGGATTTGGTTATTCGCGCATTTTAGGAACTAATGATAAAATAAGAGCTTTTTTAGTGTTTGTACTGGGAATGTGATTTACCTCAAAAATAATGATACGCTGATTTACAGCCGTCTCTTTCCCAATCAATGGGAAAAGGTATGTTTTGGGCCCCATGGCATCATAGTTTGGCAACTACGAAAATGTGCTTCAAAGCCTAATGCTTTTCCTCGGGGCTTGACATAGAGAGGTCTTCATTGAAAGGGCGCCACACCTTTCCCTTAGCAACACACACGGCAAGTGTGAAGTAGATCGGTCAAAGGGTTGGCGAGATAATCGAAACTCAGACACTCAGACACACACACACACACACACACACACACACACACAGACACACACACACACACACACACACACACACACACACACACACACACACACACACACACA